>NW_027111321.1:256893-266881 GCF_000696795.3 Halyomorpha halys | reverse complement strand
TATTCTAATATTAAATTCTGTCTGACAAAACTGAAGATTGTCAGACAAAAGTGATCCATTGTCAAAAAAAGTACAATGTTCCATGATTAATATCGGTCGTGAACATGAAAGATGCATTAAATATCAATATTGTATGATTAAATAGTTATTTTTATATATAAATGATTTTAGTTATATTTTTATTTTATGTATCAACGTTAAATATTGTTCATTTGTTTTATTGAACTAAAAAGCAAGCTAACCAATTTTCATAGTCTAAAATAAATATATTATTCATAACAAAGGCAAGAGGGCGGCGCGTGTCCTCCTAAAAGTCCATTGAATAGCGGCCATGTTGAGCAGATTCTAATACTTTAAACTTTATTTAACTTCCCATCATAATTGTAGTTACAGTAAATCTAAGAAAAAATATAAGTCAAAAATAAGTGTTAAATAATAATGTTCATCAAGAAAATCACATGAAAAAACACATCAAAAAACTGTTGTGCTACAATCAATATTTACATTGAACATCAAAAGAAAGATTACGGTTGGTGAAAGGCATTTGTTGCTTCGGCACGGGTGGGGGATTATATTTCCTGGATGAGGAGGTCCTCATCATCTTTCGTCTAGCAGAAGGGTGGACATCTTAAAAAGAGGACATTGAAGACTCGCCCAAGAAGAAAAAGGGACTCTTTTTTTGGATCGACAGTGAACAGTGAAAACTTATCCTATCTCTTATTATCTACTTCTCTTATCTTATCTCTTATTATCTACTTCTCTTATCCTATCTCTTACTATCTACTTCTCTTATCTCTTACTATATACTTGTACTATCTACTTCTCTTATCTTATCTCTTACTATATACTCTATACTTATCTTTACTAGAATTATTAAAAGTAAATAAAAAGGAAATTTAAAAGTTTTTTTAAAACTTTATACCTAAGATGTGAGAAAAGTAAAAAAACTTTTAAATTTCCTTTTAATAATTCTTGAATATTATAATATTTGTAAGTTAAAATAAGTAAACATGGTAGGAACTACTGCTGAAAAATGTCCTCTAACATAACCTAATGCAGGAAAGAAATTTTCCCTCTAGATCAGTGGCTGATATTATAAACTAACCTATACACTTATGGACATACAGTTTAATCAAGTACTTCTTTCCACCTTTTTCGGAAGAGTGAAAGTAAATAATTAACATATAATAAATAAATCATAAAATTGATTGAAGAAGATGGTTGGGGGGTGCGGTCAGCAAAGAACAACAAATAAACAAAAAGATATTTATTCATGCCGTTTTCGTACACAAATTTGTTTGTATACTTTTCAATTTTATGTTTCTCTAAATGTTGGTGTTATCTCTGCTGTTCTATAGCCCTGAAACTCAGGTCTAAACGTCGGCATGAATAAATATCTTTTTGTTTATTTATGTTCTTTCCTGACCATCTTCTCCAATCAGTAATCTACGGTTAACTATCTACCCCTCATTACAAATCATAAAATTGTTTCTGATAACAAAGAGTAAAGGTAATATGAAAAATGAAATAATTTATCAGTTTTCGATAAATTTTATTTATTATCCCAAATTAAAAGTTAATAAAATAAAAAAAAAGTAGTATTTTAACTTTTATCACAGTTGACCTGTATCATTAAAGTAATACTTCATTAATGATTTTATGTAATTACTTTATCGCATTACATAGTTCATAAGATACAGTCCAAAAACTATGTACATGCATGGTATTGAAAAATAGTATTCATTATTATACCTAAATAAACAACAATGATATATAAAATAGATATAAAAATAATATTTATCTCTTAAGGAAGACGTAAAAATATGGATATTAGCCTGGTATTATTTTTAAAATACTTTCTTCTTTACATGAATATAACCAATATTTACAAAAAATCATTTCATAAAAGATAATCAAATATATATATATTTTTAAAAATATATTAGCTAACACGTTCACAATGAGTCTTATAAGTAAAAAATAAATATAAATCTATTAAGGAAAATGCAAGCTTGTTAAGGTGAAACAAGCTGTAAGCTATAACTGCAAAGTACAGGGGCATATATGCAATTAATCGTTTTTACTCCTCTCATATTACAACTCAACATTAAATGCATTTAATACTACGGTTTCAAAAAATTATAAAATTTATAATTAAGTAAGGAAAGATACTTTGATTTCAAATAAGTTAAAAAAAAATCTAAATAGTGATTTTATATTTAAAATCATGTATTTTTTTTTTCTTTACCAACAATTAATATTTTTTAATATATTGAAAAAAAAAAAAATTAAATTGGACTGTTTAAATTACTAGTATCTAGAGAAGCATTGTTAAAGTTGGGCTTGCTAACTGCCCTGGCAGTGAAATAAGAACACATTATACACTATAGTATACAACATATACATCATGTATGTAATATATGTATATACAAAAGTATATTTACTTTCAAGTAAACAAAATAAACAATATTTCAAAGAAGTATATCAGAAAATTCAGGATGAACTGGAGGAAATATATAAACTGTAATTTTATATGGATTTGCTCAGTTGGTGAAGAAAATGACAGATTGAAAATAATATTGAGTGATAACAAACAATTCTTGTAAGAAATAAATAATTAAGGACATAAGTTTGATATGATTAATTATTACAAAAACAAAGTTAACTTTATTTCATAGAAAAATCTAGTTTTTATTTTTTTAAATAGAAATTTGATAACCTTTTTCTAATGTTATAACTTCTTTTATCAACAGTATAGTACAGTCCTTTCCATAGAAACAGGAGATTAGATATGGGAGGAAGATATGTGAAATAATTTTTTGTTTCTATTTGACAAGTAACTATCTACTAGATATTACCATTAAACAACCAAAATACAAAATATGATTAAACTATACATATACATCTTTAAAACATTAGATCATAAATTACATAATAAGTATTAAGATGACATGATATACTGTTTTCTTTTTAATCATTTTATACTAATAGATATTTGACAAATAATAAGAATAATTATAAAAATTCAATGCTCATTAAATAAAATAATATAACCCATCAGAAATAAAAATCAATAGTGAGCTTTCCTTATCCTAACAAAGAAAAATGTTATAATTATAATAACATGACTTTCTTATGAAACTGCCTTATTTATATCAATTCGTCGATATAATCTTCATGTACAATTTTCCGTACTATTATTTTTTTTTTTACCTTCTCTCTTAAGACCACACAAAGCAATGGCGGTTTGGTCAATCTTAACGCAGTTAACAAATATAACTTGGAAATACAGCAAGGAACAAAATAGTAGTTAGGCTCTAGGGCGCGTATTCTTGACGTCAAATAACTTTCTGACAAAGTATACTTGTATGATAGTTGCTCCACATATGACAATAATCTGTATAGCGGACCAGCGAAGGACATAGGTATTGTTGTCCACTAGGAGATTATAATGACGTCCCTCCATACCTCGCATGTGATTTTGAAATTGCAGCATGTCGTTTATGTTTCTCTCGACATTTTGGATGGTTGTCTATAACATGTAAAAAATTTAATTTATTGCAAAAATTTACAAACTATTTAATTAATATTCCATTCTATATTAATATTTATAGACATAAATTTCAACATGAAAAAAAATAATAATTAAAGATACTGATCAAATATTTATTACACTATACTATAATGTAATATTTTTTTAAGTTATTTTATTTGTATTTAAAATATAAAGTGTAGCTTCTTACAATGATTACTTTGTTTTTATTTGGTTGCTACGGAAACTTCATATAACCTAACATATCTGACATCAAAATTTATTTATTTAATATTATTATAAAATTAATTTGAAAATCATGCATATTTTAAAATTATTTTAGAAAAATTCGGAATATCTGACTATAGAGAAAGCATTTGTAATTTATACTAGAAATGCAATTTTTAGAGTAAACTAAAATAAAATGAAAATAATTGAACAAATATAATCTAAACTTAAGTTAGATATAAAAAAAATACATTAAATTTATACAATAGTTATTAAATATTACATTGTAGAGCCTCGGTTGTAGTTAGCAATGAGAATAAATTAACTTTAAATATTGTTTGTTCAATTATTATTTCACTTATTTTATTATGTTCAATAAAAAAAATCACTGTTTTTTTAATATTTTTAACAGTTTTTATAATTATTTATAATATATTCGCAAGAAAAAAATTGTAATAATTTTCTCTAGTTGTTTCACATACATCTTCCTATGTTGGCTTCTGGGAAAAGACTAGTTAACATTGTTCCGGCATTCCGAAAAAAATCACTAGCATGTTTTCAAATATTCAAAAAAAAAATTAAATTTCTAAATTAAAAATATTAACTTCACTTACAAAAGATCAAATAAAAGATATTTATCAATAAAATTCATTATTATACTAATAAAAACATCTAATAGTCTTCTATTTCAAAAGAATTATTAAAAAGTCTTAATTTATATTTATCAAATAAAATATGACTTTTTACTAATAAAATATATACATTTCCCAATATTATTATTATAACAATGTTTTCTTTATATTGTTAATATTTGTTGTGGCCGACATATGATTAATGATTGATTATGCAACAGATGTTATAAAAAACAAAACAAATCCACTCTGTTGTTTTTTGATACTTTAGATGTATAGATGACACCTTAGTGTCAAATTGTGTACACATGCACCAGCTTGAGCATCTCTTCTCGAAGCAGCTTTAGTAGCCAGCAGTCTGGCCATCTATATCTTCTTAGTCACTTTGACACAGCGAGCGAGCTACAATTTTGGCTCCTCTTCCATGAAGGACAAGGTGGGCCTACGTACGTTTGTTGATCTACCTCAATGAGGACATAAACACCCCACAGCGGGGGGAGGGGGATCCCATGAATCACTGATGATATAGTCATTTTGTTTCTCCCTCTTTTGTTTAACGTACAAGTTAATTTCTATAATAGTTATAAGTTTAGTCAAGTTCTTTTTTCCAATTTATGTTTGTATATTTTGTTTTACATATTATTATGTTCAATTACTCAACAATAAAACTAACAATTTTCAGTACGATTCATGGTTGGGCTAGCAAAGCTTCCTTTTGAACTGCTACCCGAAGTAACAATATTAATATAACTTTTTAATATTTTTTATAATATTATTAGAAATGCAATTGTTTAAATTACAATGTCACTGTTCTGTTTATGTTACAAACTTTTGTAGTCCAACAAGGATGGCGTGGTGAAAAAAGTTTGGGAACTGTGAACTGCGATTGTCAATTCATTAAATGGAAAGGATCGGCAAGACAAGAAAGGCCTATACGTCATAAAGGATGTTTCGACATGAGACGAGTAACTATTTCAACTTTGTTAAAAGATAGTGAGATTCGAAATTTAGGTACAATTTTTGAACTGAATTGCAACATTTTAGTACTTTTTCAATGGCATGCCTGTCACTGATCATCAAATAATCAAACGGAAAGTCCAATTTTTTTAAAACTATTTTCCTAATAGCATGTCTATTGTCAAAGGAAACTATACTAAATCTCATTAAAAAAATTTTTTTTTTGCTTCTTGACACATTTAGAAAATTAATAAAAATTATATATATTGTAATATGCTCTTTTTTAATGAATAGTTGATATTGGTGGATTAATGATTTTAATTATGTTTTTATTTTATGTATGTCGTTTTGGTATTGTTTTGGATCAAGAAGCAAGCTAACCAGTTTTCACTATCTAAAATAATTACGCTTTTCAAAACAAGAAAGATGGCGGTGCACGTCCTTCCGAAGTGTTCGTTGGGTTGTTTGTGTTTTATAACATGGATTGAAATTTGTCAACTTTTGTATGCAGTAATTATGGAAAAGGAATAATCAAAGAAGAAATAGAAGAAAGTGACAATTATCAATAGACTAATTACATCGCAAATCATAGCAAATAAAGCAGAGCGATTGTACTACAATCGATTATTTTTTGGATCGACCAGTGAAAATTGAAGATAGAGGAGAGGAAACAGTCACTCTTGATTTTGCTGGCTTTGGGAGAAGACGTCCGTTCGGCTAGAGGCAGAAAGTCAGGAAAGCCATTGTTAGGGGTTGGATATAGCATCATTGACAAGAAGAGATCAACAATTATCAGGAAAAGTTGTGTAATTGGTTAGTCTTGTTTCGAAATGGAATTAATTATATTAGTAAAATGTCTAGTAATTAAGTTAAAGTGTTATTAGTAGTAAAGTGTCGTCTGTTTCTGATTGCCAGGGAACACGCCCTGAAAAAAGTCTCTTATGTTATAAAATTCTATTATCTGTTAAATATTAAACTTTTTAATTTAAACCCAAGCTATCTCTTTTATATTTGAAATTAGTTTAAAAACGATTAAAATTGTTTTCTTTTATTTTAAATAATTTTTGATTTTACAATATATATATATTTTTTTCTTTTTTTCACGGAACGGCCTTAAAAACCACATGAATATCATAGTTTATTATTGTATACTCTTATTGTTTTACAAGATTTCTTTCCTGTTTTTTATTTTTATCTTATCTTAAAGACCATTCTAAAGCTGATAAGTGATAGCTAAATATTCTGGACTAGGCAGGTAATCACTGTCTGTAGACTACTTCACTCTCTCGGAGATAAGCAACAACCTAATGTTGCAAATGAGCTAAAGCTCAATTGCTAAGTCATTATACCCTTTTTAATCTATAGAAGAATATAGAATAAAATAAAATAATTTCAAACTATCTTACCGTAAAGTTTTCAACACTCAGGTTCATTTCCTCTAGTTCTTTTGCGTATAAATCCCATTGATCATACCTAAAAAAAGATTTAATATTTTTATAAATACATTCAGGAATAAAAAAGTTCAAGTTGTAGTGAGGTCGATTTTTGTTCAAACTATTTTTGAAATATTAAATTTTTTAAATTATCGAGTTTGCTAAAAAATTAATTTACAATTATTGGGTTTTCTAATAAGTAAAGTGTAATATACATACATGTTTTGTGCATTATCAGAAATTGCAATTTTTTTCTTTTCTTTGCACAATGCAAAAGTGCAAGAGCCTCATAAGTTAAACAACAACATTCTGACTTTGCTATATTGTTCATGGCCAATATAACAAAACATTGACAACATCTTACAACAAAATTAGATTCACAGAAACTTACAGCTACCGACACTCTAAATTTGACTTACAGAATCCAAGGAATCGCCCTGTTCCAATTTTTTTTTTCTAGACATGGAATCTCACATTCGAGTTACAACTGAGTTCAATTTTATCTATCAATTCATCGATGATCTAGGTTGACTTCAAAATATTGAGTTTTGACAGTAATTTTGATCTTATTTTAGAAAACCCTTTCAGAAAAGATAATCTAAAGGTTATAAAGGTTTCAATATAAAAAATTCTGTAAATTATTATACAATTAGTTGATTCGTTAAATTATTTATTTAATATAACAATAAATAGCATGTAATACAAAAGTGTTTTGAAATTAATATCAAGTCTAAAAATAAAATAAAAAAGTTGATTGATGTAATATCGATTTCCTAGGATCATCACGGGGTGAAGTAAGTTAAGTGCCAAATTAAAAAATATAAATAAAATAAAGGCCCAGTAGTCATGAAGAAAAGCCACCGAATGGCATGCAAATAAATTTTTTATGTTACTTGATTTCTACATATGTGGCAATGTAAAGCCTAAAATTTTAAGAGAGGTTAATTTTTTTTTCATTGATAAATAAAATTTATAACTGAAAATAATGAACCAAAATGAGTAAAAAATTGTGTAGGCTACATATTTACTAATGTTGGTATGACTATTCTCCATTTTGGTTTTGTAGGTTATTTAATTACGTTTCAAATGACCTATGACATAATATAACATAGAAAGTAAACTTTTTGAATTATACGGTTATGAAGTTGTTTCTTGCTTTTTCTTAGAGATTTTTTCTATACATGAAAAGATAAGATAATAGACAAGTTTTCATGAAAATTTTCTAAGCTATTTTGACACTACAATCTATAGAAAACACATTTTTAACTACCAGACCAAGGGAGTCTTATTTGGCACACACGCATTGGGCGTTGAAATCCTATAAAACAATATTAATCCATCCGTTCAAAAGATGCTTTTTTTTTTTTTAAGGATATGGAAAAGTGTTTAAAAAAAAAATTATACTTTCTACTGTCTTCAAAAATAGAATCATATTTGGGTTTACAAAACATCTAATTGAACTTGACATTTTTAACAAATTGGAGAACGGTTAAGATGAATTCCAAGAATTATCATGGGGCGACCTGTGACTGAAGCCAAATTAAAAAAAATCAAAATTTGCTAGTTTTGCATGTACTCTAGTTTTAGAACAAATGTCTTCTCAATATACCATAGAAATATATTATTTAGAGGAGAAAACTTGGCATCCACTGACCTGAAACTATTTCCAAAAAAGAATAGTCATAAGACTAACCTCAAGACAATAGACGAACTTGAATGAATGAAATTCAATGAAACTGCAATTTATTATAATCCACAGAGTTCTCAGAAGCAAGGAACATATGAAAGAGAAAGGCGATCAGAGAACTAAACCAATAAGAAAGGCAATTGGTATATGTAAAAAACTTAGCATTTGATGGAGATGCTTCACATCAAGAACCCAAGAGAACAAAGTTGAAAAAGTGAAGTAGCACCTGAGCTCAAAAGTATATAAGTTTTTTTTAAAAATTGAAATATTAAATCATAATGAGTGAGTAGCAACACAAGAGGGAGCAAGAAGAGGATAAAGAACGAGATCTCCATTACACATTTTACAGAGAACTTCATCATATATATAAATATACATACTGGAAGATTATTGATTGACCGTGTGTATAGAAGAATGGAATATGGTCCGGGTACGGTCAAAAAAACTCGAATAGTAAATGATTATACTATTTTTATTGAGCCAACGTTTCACCCCACGTTTTAGGGCTAAAAAAGATACAAACACTTGACATATTTACAAAAAATAAAAAACATAAGTGGAAAATAACAGGGGTATACAATAAAAAGTAAAATATAATAAGAAAAATTAAAAGAATAAAGTCTCATCATTTGATTTTATTCTTTTCTTTTTTCATCTCTTAATTTGTACTTTCTTTAATACATCTTCTCTCATTTGATCTCTTATCTATCTGTTACTATTACCCTTTTCATTTACTGTTTACAACTGTTAATTTATCTTATTATATTTTACTTTTCATTGTATACCCCTGTTATTTTCCACTTATGTTTTTTATTTTTTGTAACTATGTCAAGTGTTTGTATCTTTTTTAGCCCCGATGAAGCCCTGCAATGTGGGGCGAAACGTTGGCTCAATAAAAATAATAAAATAATCATTTACTATTTGAGTTTTTATAACCGCACCCGGACCCATATTTCATTCTTCATAAATATACATATATTTATCCTTTCAACCCACTGGTCAACCTTTAAAATTAAATTTGTATTTTTTATCAAAATAAATTTCATAGAGTAACAATTTTACTAGAAAAAATTGTAACCTGATATAACCCTTATTTTACTGTATCATCAAGAATTAAATGCTTCATTTTCATTTATAATGCTAAATTTATTTATCGCCTTGATTATACATTCCTTATCACTAATTTTCTAGATACAGCTCAATCTATAAATTAATTCTGATAAAATCTCTAAAGACAGGGATTATCAGAATTAAACCCTTTCTTTAAAATCTTAGTTATCAGTACAATCTATCATAGCTCGATAAAAGCTTTCTTAATAACTACTGGTTCATTAGATGAAATAAATAGAATTAGTTTACTTCTTTATTTCATTAAATAAAACAAAAAGTATAAAATGTGACACTCCAAATCCTTTAATAATTTTAAATGATAAAATATTCATGGCTTACTTCACAATGGAGCTAAGTATATTTCCACTAACTTTACAAGTAATACAATTAAAGGTTCTTTCTTTTTAAA
>NW_027111321.1:246957-256103 GCF_000696795.3 Halyomorpha halys | reverse complement strand
CTTACTTCACAATGGAGCTAAGTATATTTCCACTAACTTTACAAGTAATACAATTAAAGGTTCTTTCTTTTTAAACAAAAAAATTAATTGAAAAGTTGTTATTTTCCTAAAAGAGAGAACATCAAATTGTGTTGCTTATAAAGTTAACGGGAATATACCTAGCACCACTGTGAAGCAATCTATCGATATTAAATTAATAAATAACTTAATTTTTTTGTTCAAAACTATTATATTAATTTTTTACCAGCATTTATCATTTGTTTTTTAAATTATGATCCCGAAATGATCATAAATCTATGTAGTGATTAAAAGATTTAGTAACAGAATAAACTTGCTGTTTTCTCTACACGATTAAATTACAACATACATTCCAAAGATAAAATTATGAAAATTTGTCTGTTAATAACTCACCTGATGACAGTCATGTAAAGATTAACAAGTTTATCAGCGAATCGAGAGAACTGGTTATCAACACAAACACGATAATAACCACCAGTGGATGTTTGATCCTGATAGTCTGCGTTAGCACGCCACTGATAAGGCAAGACAACTTCGCCATTAGGGTGGTGAACTGCGAAACCAGCCATACCATCACCACCTCTTAACACCTAAATAAATAAAATATTTATTTTATTAGGCATTATATAGAAAACCTAAGTATAATTATAGGATAGGGAGAAATAAAATGATTCTAATTCTAAAAAAATAAAAACACTCATTTTCTGTTGAGAAAAAATTAATTTGACGAGCCAGGGTTTGGACCTGGTTTGTTCAGGTCGGAAGCTAGCAGTTTACCAAATAGAGTAGACTTGCTTTAAACATGTATAATTAAATACAATCCATCCCATATGAGCGAAAACTTTGACAAATAGCTACCATGTATTACACAATAGGATAAAAATTCTTAAATACAAATAATTAAAAAACATTATAACCTTAAAAAGAACTGATCTTTGCTTGAACAGTAGTACTGTTAGCAACGTGATACCATACCAAACCAGATTCATTCTTCACTAACTCTTTTTTTTTCGTACCCTCCGCTTGAAATAGATTTGAATGATAAACAAATATATCTGTTGCTCTGCCTCCATTGACCAACTCTGCTAAAATCTCCCACTTTTAAATTATATCAAGTATAAAACATTCATGAGAAGATGGGGTGCGGTCAGTGAATAATATAAATAAGTACAAACTAATTTATCATTGCCAACGTATTGACCAGAATTTCAGGCCTTTATGAAGGCAGGTCCAACACCAAGTTTTGGACAGGCCGCACACCCAACTATCTTCTTCTTATATATAGTCCCTGATGAACTATTAACTCATCTTCATAAAACATTTATTACCTAATTCAGTTTACTTATGCCTTCTTTACCACTCTTGATTACTTGCTTTGACTTAATGAGTTAGATACAGTTATAACCTGTATAACTGAGATCTCAAGGGATCTAGAATTTTTTATAATTTAAAGAGGCTTTTCATTATGCCAGTTTTCCAAACAGGTAGGTTTAAAATGACAGTTGTATTATTTATAAAGGATCCAGCTAAAAGAGGTAGAAATGTATCTCTACTATTCATTTATAAAGGTTAAAATTTCAATAAAAATGCATAATATATGTTTTTATACTTTAAAAACAATACTTATGGCTTAGTAAAGATCTGTTAGATTGGTTTGTATTCGGGTAATATTAGCTTTAAGGTGTTTCTTGATGAAACT
Organism: Halyomorpha halys; assembly: GCF_000696795.3. Taxonomy (NCBI): domain Eukaryota; kingdom Metazoa; phylum Arthropoda; class Insecta; order Hemiptera; family Pentatomidae; genus Halyomorpha; species Halyomorpha halys. The sequence goes on along the minus strand of NW_027111321.1, from coordinate 254,386 downwards.
TGATCAAATATGCAAGGATTAGCAATATTTGACTCCTTAAAATATTTAATTATGCTTCCCTCACAAATATTTGTGAAAATGACATTATTCTTTCTTTTAAAGTCCTTCAACTATCATGCGATATGAAATAAATTAATAAAAAGGATATACTTTAATGAGAGCCAGCCTGTTCGACCACTTTCTTTTAGAACAGTGAACTGAGTTTAAGTTCTAATTATAAGGACAGGACAAGTGTCAGACACAAAATTCAAGTGGAAAGAAAGAAGTAGGAGAGGATAAAGGATGTACGAATCCCTAGTAATCTTAACAGAGCTCAGGGAGAGGCATGCTTCCGCCTAGTGACAGAACATGATCTCCTCTAAAAACACTTCCATTGGATAGGCACTGCAGAAATGTCCTCTATACAACATGGATAAAGACCATATTTTAACGTGTACTGGCCTAAAAAACATTCAACGAGATGCAAACCAACTCAAGAATAGTAAAATTATATTGGACTACTAGAGGGAAAATGTTTTAACAGTCTATTTCCTATGGCATAGGGAAAAAAACTTTATTATAATTGATACATATTAGTGTTGTTTTATATGATAACCTACCCTCTTATTATTATATTAATACTGGTTAAATTGAGTCACAGTTATCAACTTCGGCTCACTCAAAGAGGATAATCAATCCACAATGGATCCTTTTCAGTGGTAGTAATGTTGTATAATTTCCTTAATTTATTACTATAAGTGGAACTAACAATGGTAAGTAGAGGAAAATGATTGAGGAATGAGGTGTAATGAACAACTTTGTAATTCACACTAATTTCATTAAATATTCTTTTTCTGGTACGACAGACCGCACAGGTCTAAGGCCTTGTATGATGTACTATGGATATACATCGCGTGTACAGGTCTAAGGCCTTGTATGATGTACTATGGATATACATCGCGTGTTTCTTTACGAGGTTTTCATAGGGTGGGTTCGTCATTCCCAGGTCTATTTTAGCGAATGCTACTCATTGGCTAACGGGCCTCACAAAAGCTCGGGGAGAGGCTGTGAGTGAGTATTGTATAATTATTTGCTTGAAAAAATCCCAGGTAGGGCCGGGCTTGAACTCTCAACCTTTGGGTTGGTAGACAGGCGCCCCCTAATTTCTTTTATTAGTGAATTAACTTTGAAATTCACACTAATTTCATCAAATATATCAACAATAATTTTTACAAATGGATTTTCAACGATGCAACCCATGTTGGCAATATTATAACTCTCTCCGACACTTATTTAAAAATAGTCTTCAAGGTATCCAGAAACTCTATGTGACCTGGTAGATTTTGAAGAGGCTGGCATTTCCTTATACTAGGCCCATTGTTGTCCAATTATTTTATAGAGGAAGGTGCTGTTGGTCTTTCAACCTTTCAAATAGTTTTGAAATTTTTTTTTCTGGCTGTTGAATTTTTCGAAAGATGGTGTATTGAAGGTCAAATTTTGAAATATCATATGTATTGATGATTTGTCCAATTTTGAAATAACCGCAACAAGATTGTGTTGAGTTTGAGTAAGAGTTTCATTGTATCAATAAATTTTACATATGGATTTCCAACAATGTATACCATGTTGGCAATATTATAACTCTAATAATAATCTAGTTTTTAAAGTTGCAAATATAAATGAAGGAAGGAAGAAAAGTGCTTTGTAAAAGTTTTAAATCTAAGAAAAAGTTTTTTAGAAAAGGTTATATGGAACAAAGGCAATAAGCCTGCATTTTTAAGATTTGAAAAAGGAAATTACATCAATATTGAAGGTGGTACTCTTGAGAATGGCCTGAGGGTCGAAACGGAAAAATTTTTAAAGATTAAAGGTTGAGAGAAAAAAAAGGATCGAATTTGTTTTAAATTAAGAATAACGTTGGAAACGATACAACTCTAATAAATTGAAGATGTACTGATTTTAAGACCAATAGAGCATTATATAATACTGAAGAGAGGGTTACAGTATAACTGAAAGGTCCAAGAAGAGAATAAACTTATGTGTACAAAATATTATATTTTTTTCCAAGTTTTTGACCTTCAATTAATTTTTAATTTAACAAAAAATATAGGCTAGTTAATAAAAAACAGTCATGTTGTTCAGAAGTGATATATTTTGAGTAATTGCAATAATTAACTTTTATTTTCTGACTGAGTGATTGTCATTTAAAAAGAACATGGTTTAAAAAAAAACAGTTTTAGAGAGAAAATATGCAGTATATACATAAACACTACATCAACTAAGTTAACCTCAGAACAATATAGCTTTTAGGTAACTATGATATCCTAAACCATATATTTAATATAATAAAGAATACAGTTCTGAGGCAAGACTTACCTGAAAACTAACATAAAAAGTGGCCCCAGGATTGACATATTGAAAATAACAGTCTTCTTTACCGGGATCTACGTGAACTTTATAGTCCATAGCTACTGCGGGTAAATTTTCGTACCATGGTACGGTTACCTGAGCAAAAGTATAACATGCTAAACTAAAAACAACAACAACTAAAGAGAATAACAATAGGTTCATATTGCGAATTAGGGAGAACAGACATTTGAGTAGGTTCTACTCGGGGGGAAAGGTGCCATGTGGAAGTAGACCAGGTGTTTGTTATTAGAATGGCTATGGAACTGATTCGGATATAAATATTTTTATCCTTATTGAAGATGTTTGGCAAACTTAACAATTATTTATTACGTTGAAAATAACTAGTTAAACAATACGAGAGACGTAACAGTAGGTAAAATATTATTTTGGCATTGAGTCGAGCTTATCAGTGTGTTATCAAAGAATTTTACATCCCCTCTTTGCTTTATCCTTGAATGTCAAATTCAAACGGTCTGCGAATGCCGAGCTGAATTAGTCTGGGAGATATGTCACGATTAACAATGGAAACTCGTCTAAGGATATTTAATGCCACTAAAGAAACCATTTATCATTACTTTTCACCAGCCTTGAGTTGTAAAAATAGGTATGTATATTTCAAATAAATAAAATTCTTATCTTTTATATATGTAGATACTTATATTTTATAGGCTTATTCCTCAGTATTTGTAGTATTTTTTAGCTTTCATGTTTATTACCTAATAGAAAATTGTTTTTATACATTAGTTACATTTACCGATCAATGTACTGTAGTAATACATTAATTATAATTTAAAAAGTGTTTATTTTTAACTAGTTCACTTTTAATCTTTCAGGCCTTGTACAATAAAATTCAATACATAAAATAAATGAAAAATTTTCAGAGTTTATTTTTTTTTTATATCCTTGATTTAAAAAAAAAAATCCGTCTTAAAAGAATCCTTTATTTTATCTTTTTATAAGATTGTTTTACCAATGTTTTCGGATTCCTCTATCTTCATAATATTCTATAATAATCATGACAACAATAAATTACTGTTATTTCAATTTTATTGATATCTGTATTTATACCATATAATATAAAAACCACTCACTTAAAAATAATAATATCTGTTATTATTTAAGACTAATATCTTTCTTATTTTTTCTCTGCGATTGACCTTTTACATTTTCTTTAAGTATCTACTTTAAAATTCTTGAACATTTCATGACTATACCACTTTTGAATTTACTTAAATTTTTTTTTTTTCTGAATACCACTAAAAAATAATTTAATGTTTTTGATATTTGAAGGTTGGAATAAAGAAATAGTTCAATTGCAACTTTTAAATGTAAAAATGTATCCTTGAGGACTTGTTGCTTGTTCAAAATCAATTGTGACATCTGTTAATTCTTTTATTCTGTAATTACCACATAGGAGTTACCTAATTAAACTTTATCCTTCATTGACAGGTGTTCAAATATGACGGTATTAATATAATCATTTTATTTTAATATCATGAAATGTTATTATTTATTTATTTGTTGGCAACTAGACTTAAATTAAATTAGATTGACAATCGTGATTATCTATTGTTTGATTTAAAATATAATTTATGTGCTACTTTGTTTATTTTAACTATATATTTGTTTATGTATGATTGACAATAATAATAATAATATCAGCTTTATTTCTATTATTTCCAAAACTGAAAGCCTTTCCGTTGGGAGGTATGAGGCTGATTTATAAACATGGAGAATTTACAAAAAGTACCACTACATCATTGATTAAATTCTTTACATTAATTTATTATAAAATAATAATTTAAGAAATATAATTAAATAAAGTATTTTCAAGGCTGTGTTTGAACACTTGACTATGGGTTTTTATTACTTTTCTCCAAAAATCCCTATTCTTGGTAACAGTAGTTCATCAGCACTCTTTGCACCATTTTGTCATTGATCTTTCTTTCCTTCTCCTCTGTTTTCTTGGTATCCATTCTGTAGGAATTTTGGAGCATTTTCTCATAAGCCAGTATGACCTCCATTTTATGTTGACAACCATGTCTGATATCGTTATAAAATTATCAAGTGTGCTCATGTTTCTAATACCTTTGCCTATATTGTATATCTTTAGTATAGGACACTATCTCCTTATTGTTACTAGCGTTATTACACATGTATATGTAAATTTGCTTAAGCACAAATGTGTACCCAGTACCCAGAGGTATTTATAGCTTTGTCATGGACCAATTGTTTGAGAACATTTTATACAAGTTTAAAAGAACACAAAGTCCACTTCCATTCAAAAGTAAACATTGTTAAAACTTCTGTCCTATCAAGTTAAAGAAACATGACATAGCGTCCTATTCCTTTGAGGTACACTACCATCCTTAGTTAAATCGTTTTGAGTATAAAACTATAATTTTTCACTTTTTAAAAGTTGTGATGGCTGTGGGAGGGGTTAAATCCCTGTCTGGTGGGTTTAGGTATACAAATTGACGCATATGTAATATTTCAAACAACATGGAGTAGACTGCCTAGGAGTCCCGATCAGTGTGTCTTGATGTTTAATAGTTCCACATTCAGAGCTGTCCTTGGACCAAAGTTTTTATAAACCCAGGACACTGTTATGCATAAAAAGCCTACCTCATTGAAGTATTTTAACCAACTAACAGTTAATATATTTTTTTTAATTACAAAAAAAAACAAGAAAAAAAAGCATATGATTGATAAGTCATTATTTATTTATATATCTAAATATAATTAAAATGATAATTTCTTTCTCTGAAGCCATCATGGAACTTTTCTCTTTTTACTGTATTTGCCTGCTCAAGGTCATTACTTTTATATCTCATGATGGGATTCGGAATGATTGCTGACTTAATGAGTTTCTTAGAGAAATGAGCAATATTAACATATTCTGAGAATCGATCCGTATCTACGCAATAGACCTTGTCGAAGCAAGCAAAATCTCTGTCTTTAAGGAGCTTCATTAATTTGTACTTTACCTTGTTTATTCCCACCTTGAAAAACCCTAAACGAATTTTTATTGCAACAGAAAAATAGAAAAAAAAAATTTCTTTTTATAATTTTCGCTTTCCTAGTCTTTAGTTATCTTTCTTTTTTTTTTTTTTTTTGAAAATCACAAAATAACGATAACCTAGAAACCAGAGATGGGCAAAAATTAGCTATAGTTGAAACTAATAGCTAAAACTGCCATGGATACAACCCTCATTCATGAATGAATCATTGATAAATAAATATTGTATCCATGAAAATGTTAGCTATGTGTTTCATAGTTTCCCAACTTTGCTAGAAACCCACCAATCTACACAAAATTTTGGGAGGTATGTAAGGTAGTAAGTGAATGTTATTTGATGCCTACCAGATCTTAGTAATATAAAGTTGTAAAATAATAGTCAAAACATCATAGTTTTATTTTATTTATATATTTAGACATTTCCGTAACATTTTAGTCTCATTGTGAACATGTTGATATTGAAAAACCAGGGGAAAAACTTTATTAAAAACAACAGATGTGTTTTTTTGTTTTTTTTTTTTCTTTTTCTATTTTTCTTTATTTTTTTTTTTTATTCCCCTTTTTTTTTCTCTTTTTCCCCCTTTTTTTTTTCCCCCCTGTGTGTTTTTAAGAGTATTTTTTATAAGTGTTGTTATTTTTATATATATATATATAAAAACAAATAACAAATAGATATTCAAAATTAACAAATATATGTAAAAATATATACAAAAAGAATAAAATAACAAATACAATACACAATGTCTGCATGTGATCCTTCCTCTGGATGATTTTATTATTCATCAGATTCCATCCTTGTAGTGGTGAGCCTCTCTGTTGTACATTGTTAAAAAAAAATTAACAATTTCACATATTGTTTAATATGGAAATTAAAAATAAGATATAAAACCTCTGAGAAAAATGAATTAAAGAAATAAGTTATTCATTTGTTTTTCACCTGTTTTTTATTAATCTATCTGAATTTCTCATCTATCTAATAAATTTTTGCATACTTTGTTACGGTCGCCATGGTGAAATTTTGTTGTTGTCCACAGAATATTACGATAATTCAACAGCTGGGTAGGAAACACCCCTAGGTTTTCTGTTATCTACATGTAAAGGTATTCGCCAGTGGTCATAATTCAACAATAGTTTATATAGTGGTATATTATAGCTATAATGCTTCGGGGTTTTCATTATTTCTAAGAAAAAAATAACTTGGTGCCTAAGGAGTAATACTTTATTGTTTTATCTTTTTTTTCTTCCACTTTCTATTATTTATATATGTATATTGTAATATCCTCTTTTTGAGTAAAATAGTATATTTTTATGTATCAAGGATTTTTAATATGTTTTTATTTTATGTTTCGTTTCAATATTGTACATTTGCTTTGTTAAACCAAAAAGAAAGCTAACCAATTTTGTTCAGTCAAATATGGAGTGGAAAAGGGTGTTATTGAAAACAAAGAAGATGGCACGTATCTTGCCAAAAGTTCATTGAATGCACCCATTCCAATATTTTAAAAACTTTTTTTTAACTTCCCATCATAATTGAAATTACAATACATTTAAGAAAAAATAGAAGTTAAGTATAAGTATTAAAGAAAATTATTCATAAAGGAAATCATTAGAAAAACTCCAAACCGTAGTGCTACAATCGATGTTGAGAAAGAACACCTATAGAAGGGGAAGGAAGAGAGCTTGGTTTTGGATGGATTCGTAGCTTAGGCGCAAGGGGGGGATGATGTTTCTCCTGGATGCAGGAGGTCCTCATCTTTTGTCTAGCTCAAGGGTAGACATCTTGAAAAAGATGACATCGAAGAGTCACCCAAGAAGGGCCTCTTTGTTTGAATCGCCAAACAACACACTTCAGTGGATGAGAAGTGGGTTGAAAACTTTTAGAGGACCAAGGTTTTGTTTAAAGACAGTGTTAGTTTGTGAAAAAGAAGTCATCAAAAACCATCAGACATCATAGAAGAACATAAATTTGTAAAGGTAGTTAATAAACAAGTTGACTGTTCTGATTGCCTAGAAAACCGCCCT
>NW_027111321.1:246304-246907 GCF_000696795.3 Halyomorpha halys | reverse complement strand
TTTAAATTTATTTATCCATTGATTTTGTTTATTTTCACATTTTCTGTTTTATTTTTAACTTTCTTTCCACATTGTTTCTATTAACTTACTTCACTTCAAATTGTTTCAATAAATTTATTTCACAATATTTTTTTTTCTCCTGTTTGTTATCATTCTATCACTACTTTAATTTTTTTGCTCAATTAAATTTTTTAATTCGCTTGTTTTGTAGTGAAAAATCAGCAGAACGAAATTTTTCTAACCAACACTGCACTTTTAAATCTTTAACAGTATTCTTCTCAAATGCTTGCTTTATATTGAGCATTATTACCAAATTTATACCCATACAAAAAATTACATAAATATCAGTGGAATTCATACCGGTACAAAATTCAAAACCAATTCAACAAAAAGGAATGCTTATGAGAAAATTACCTTTGTTGAAATGTGACTCTAGTGAAGAACAGCAAGACTATGAACAAGGTTATGCCAAAAACAAAACCATAACGAAAACAGGAAGAGTAAAAAAAATCCGACATATTATATGCACCAACCAAATAGTAATATTATTATGAAAGATGGAAGTAAAAATAAATAATATAAATATGAAAATCTGGTAAGTAA
>NW_027111321.1:240716-244018 GCF_000696795.3 Halyomorpha halys | reverse complement strand
CTGAGAATTTTTATTTTTAATTATATATAATATTATAGACTCTTAATCTCAGGTTGGGTTGCTAGGCAATCAGAACAGAACTTTTTTACCAATAAAACTTAATTAAGTTAATATCTACTTTTACAAATGTATTTAATTTTAGGTAGAGCGAAACTAACTAATTATACAATCTTCTATGATGACAGATGGTTTTCTTTGTCTTCTTTCTCAACAAACTAACACTTGCTGTAAACAATCTTTCAGCAAACAAACATTGACTGTCAACAAAGAATTTGTCCTCTAAATGTTTTCACTCTTCACTGGCGATACAAAACAATGAGTCGCTTATTGTTCTTGAGTGACTCTTGATGTCTCCCTTGAGCTAGGCAAAAGATGATGATGACATCCTGCTTCCAGGAAACATCCTTTCTCGCCCGCGCCTAAGCAACGAATGAACTTCACCAACCGTGATATTTCTCTTGATGTTGTAGCACAACAGTTTTGAGTTTTTCTTTATGAAAATTATTCTTGAATTCTATTTTTTCTTGAATGCATTTAATTTCAATTATGATGTGAAGTTAAAATAAAGTTTTTAAAATATTTGAATCTGCTCAATATGCGATTCAAGGGACTTTTTGCAGGCTACGCGCCGCCATCTTGTCTTTGAACGATATTTTCTGTGACTGCATATTTTATTGATCAAAATTGGTTTGCTTGCTTTTTTGATTTAACACAACAAACAAACAATACTGAAACGACATACATAAAATAAAAACATCACTAAAATCATTTATTCTATTTATTTATTTTAATTTGTTGACCTGTCGATTTGTGTGTTTTAACTTATTTATTCATTAAATTATTTTATTTTATTAGTACTATTATTTATTTATTTTTTTAAAACTTATTTATCCATTTAAGTGTTTCTTGTAACCGGCTTTTTATTATATTTTCCTTTGAATCTATGTGTTGGTCTTGTTCTCGTAGAATGTATTTGTTTGTTTGTTTTTTGGTAAACTGATCTACTGCTGTGACTATTATTAATGGTCTGATCTCACATTGCCGTCTAATAGTGAATTTGTTTAGCGGGTCACCGAGAGGATCTAGGTGGGTGAATTCGGGAGAGTGAATTTGTTGATCGGGTGAATTAAAAATTGTGAATTGAAGGAACAGAAAAGGAATGAATTGAAATATTTGTATTTGGCGTATAGACTGAAATTGATTATAAAAGGAAACTGTAGGGGAAAAAAACTGTTTTCTTTCTATTTTATTATACCATGTAATTTATATATGTCCGATTACGGATTGGTTAGTATGCTTTATATGTAGCAATCTGATGTATTTGGGCAGCATAGATGAATAAAGTATTTCTATCTCTAAAAATCAACTATTGATTAAAAAATAGGATATCACAATATATACTTTCTAATTTTTTTATAACTTTAAGTTTTAACTATTTTAATTTTTTACATATAATTACTTACCATATTTTCATATTTATATTATTTACTTTTGCTTCCATCTTTCATGATAATATTACTATTAGGTTGGTGTATATAAAATTTCGATTTTTTTTTCCTCTTCCTGTTTTCGTTATGGTTTTGTTTTTGGCATAACCCTGTTTCTAGTCGTAATGTCCTTCACCAGAGTCACATTTTAACTAGGATGATTTTCTCGAAAGTGTTACTTTTTGTTGAATTAGTTTTAAATTTTGTACCGGTATGAATTCCACCGATATTCGTGTAATTTTTTGTATGAGTATAAACTTGGCAATAACGCTACAAAAGATGCACGCAATATAAACCAGGCGTTTGAGAAGAATACTGTTAGAGATCGAAAAGTGCAGCGTTGGTTGGGAAAATTTTGATCTGGTGATTTTTCACTACAAAACGAACCACAAAATTAAATTAATTGAAATATGAAGTTTTGCAACAGCCAGCCTATTCACTGGATCTCTCACAACTGCCTTTTATTATTTTAAATATTTTTCTTTTTTTTTTAGGGGCTAAACAGTATTAAAATAAAGACAGCCTGAAAAATTTGGTAGCAGAATTTATTGATTATAAATATCAGATTTTTTTTTTAGACAGGTATCTATGCTTTTAAGTCTCACTGGGAAAAGTGTATTGAAGGGAATGGAACATAGTTTGATCAAATAAACAGCTTGTGAAAAAATATATAGTTTTATATATTCACTCAAAAATCCGACATTTCATATGCACCAATCTAATATATTCTCATAAAGCTTTTATCATCCCATAATAGTCATGCTATATTTTATCTTCCAATACTACTTATGTACCTATATTATCTGTTGTCTTTTTATTCTGTATTTCCTTTTAATCGTTGTGGTTGTCCGGTTTCTTGGCCCTCATAAAGCCCTAAAATTCTGGCCATTGGCAGTATAAGTTTTATAGTGGCAATATGTTTTACATGTTTCTTGTTCTTCATTGGCCGCACCCCCATCAATCTTTTTATATAATTAACAAGAGTGTAACGGAGTGCCTAATATATAACAGTTAAGTAAGCCAAGAAGGCTGTGCAAATGAGAGTGAATAGATCTTTCTATTTTATTATACCATGTAATTATATGTAATTTATATATGTCCGATTACGGATTGATTAGTATGCTGTGTATGTAGCAACCTGATGTATTTGGCCAGCATAAGAAGATGGCACGTATCTTGCCAAAAGTTCATTGAATCATGGCCATGTTGAGCAGATTCCAATATTTTAAAAACTTTATTTTAACTTCCCATCATAATTGAAATTACAATACATTTAAGAAAAAATAGAAGTTAAAATAAAGCTCCCATCATAATTGAAATTACAATACATTTAAGAAAAAATAGAGGTTAAGAATAAGTATTAAAGAAAATTATTCATAAAGGAAATCATAAGAAAAAACTCCAAACCGTAGTGCTACAATTGATGTTGAGAAAGAACACCTATAGAAGGGAAGGAAGAGAGCTTGGTTTTGGATGCATTCGTAGCTTAGGTGCAAGGGGGGAATGATGTTTCTTCTGTATGCAGGAGGTCCTCAACTTTTGTCTAGCTCAGGGGTAGACATCTTGAAAAAGATGACATCGAAGAGTCGAAGAATAAGGGCCTCTTTGTTTGAATCGCCAAACAACACACTTCAGTGGATGAGAACTGGGTTGAAAACTTTTAGAGGACCAAGGTTTTGTTTAAAGACAGTGTTAGTTTGTGAAATAGAAGTCATCAAAAACCATCAGACATCATAGAAGAACATAAATTTGTAAAGGTAGTTAATAAACAAGTTGACTGTTCTGATTGCCTAGAAACCCGCCCTGAAATTAAGA
>NW_027111321.1:239747-240355 GCF_000696795.3 Halyomorpha halys | reverse complement strand
TAAGAACTCCAACTAGTACATATATTACAACGGTCAACAATTAAATAAATATTATAAAATACAAAATTTCTTATGTTAAATTACCATTAGGATATTTTATCTTGAATATTTAATTCAACGTGTTTGGTTATCAAATTATACTTTACAGGTCTCTGTATCGAAGGAATGGAGAAAGATTTACCCATATGGCTTCGGGGATTATGACGATGAAAGAGGGTAAACTTTTGATGTTGGTTAATGATAGTTATTTTAAATATTATTGATGTATTTTTTATTAATTATGGTTTGTGTTTAGTTAATTCTACTCTTCATAAATGGATGGGTACACGCATTGGTTGGTATCCACAGTCTCGTGACAGAACTCATCTTCTTAAATTCTTGCCTAAGAGCCAGGAGGAACTCCCTCCAAGATCGATTAAAGTAAAAAAATGTTATATTTTTTATTAAAGGAAGATGGTCAGGGTCCGTTCAAAAGAGTAATAAATAGTATAAAAGTAGTAATAAATAGTAATAAAATTATTTATTGTGAGCCTACGTTTACGTTTTATTTACTGTAAGCCTACGTAAGCTTCACCCCACTTAGCAGGACTTCCTGAATTGATGCATGT
>NW_027111321.1:237743-239145 GCF_000696795.3 Halyomorpha halys | reverse complement strand
TTTACGTTTTATTTACTGTAAGCCTACGCTTCACCACACTTAGCAGGACTTCCTGAATTGATGCATGTGCTTACCCTCATATAGTACAAGAGCCGGGATGACAAAAAGGCAGTTATCTCACCCCAACTTTTTATTACTTTAATGAAAACTATGTATAATTACTAGTCAAAACTGATGAGTCTGCCAAGTATAGGTAGGGAGAATAAAAAATGGTGGCTGATTCGAAACTTTAAAAAAAATTAATTTTACATTCGTAGCTCTATATCATAAAAACTACCAACAACACTAGAAAACTTAAGAGAACGTCATTTAAGGAAGAGTAAATTTGCTACTAAACTACTACTCCTACGTAATAAATGTCATGAACTACTTTATGGTACATCACACTAGTTTTAATTTGAGTGCTAATAGACATGTGTACGTTGTATGATTTTTGAGATATGGATTTCTCAAAATAAATTCACTTACTACTGATCTTTCAGTACATTTTTTTTTTAAATGTTGCTTTTAAAAAAGCTATATCCCTTGAACTATTGAATGTAAATAGCTCTCTTAGTGCTCATATTTTATCAAATTTACTCTACTTTAAATAATGTTACCTTAGGTTTTCTAGTGTTGTTAGTAGTTTTAAAGATATTGAGCTGTGAATGAAAAATTAATTTTTTTTAACGTTTTGAAACAGCCGCCAGTTTTTATTCCCCCTACCTATACTTGGCAGACTCATCAATTTTGTGTAGTAATAATACATAGTTTTCATTAAATTAATCTAAAATTGGGATGAAATAACTGCCTTTTTTACCAAATGGAGGTAAGCCCAAGAATCAATTCAGTAAGCCCCGTGAAGTGGGGCGAAAAGTAGGCTCATAATTAAATTTTATTATTTTTTGAGAGTTTTTTTTACCACTCCCTGACCATCTTCCTTTTATATTCTACACACAGTCAATCAATGATCTTCCAAAAAAAAAATGTTTTTATACCATATTTTTTTATTTGTATCAGTAAACTAGGTTTAACAACTTAATATTAGCTTATTGTATTTAAATCAGTAAACTAGTTCTTAACAATTTTATATTAGATTGTTATATATAATATTTCATATCAGATTATGTCCATTCATTTTTTATTTTATGTTAGTAATGTTATCCTTAACAATTCACAATAAAAATTAGCGAGCTGAATCATATCAGCTGCATAATTTTTATTAAAATACATCAGGGACTGAAAATAACTTGTAAATTTTTATTTCAAAAGAGTTTTAATTATAAGTTATTTTTGTAAAATAAAAAAATAGCATTAGATATCTATCCTTCTCTATAATAAATAAGTTAGGTTTGACCTGTGATTAATCCGTGCTTTATTTTGAAAAAGTTGATGTTTAGGGCTTTAAATAAAGCACATGGCC
>NW_027111321.1:235714-236295 GCF_000696795.3 Halyomorpha halys | reverse complement strand
TTTATTATATATAATATTACAGACTCTTAATCTTAGGGCGGGTTTCTAGGCAATCAGAACAGACACTTTACTACTAATAACACTTAAACTAAATAAAACTAAGTTAGAACAAAACTAACCAATTACATAATCTTCTTTTGATGATTGCTGAGTTTTGATGTCTTCTTTCCCAAAATACTATGCCTAACTCTAAGTAACAATGGCTTCCAGTCTAACCACTGTTAGAGTACCAAGAGTATCTTATTTTTCTTGGATGACTCTTTTGATATCTTCTTTTAAATCTTCTTATAAAGGAAATCATAACCTTTATGAATAATTTTCCCTAATACTTATTCTCAACTTCTATTTTCTCACAAATTCGCCACAACAACAATTATGATGTGAAGTTAAATAAAGTTTCTAAAATATTTGAATCTGTTCAATATGGCTGCGATTCAACAGACTCTTGGCTGGACACATGCCGCCATCTTCTTTGTTTTGAATAACGATCTTTCCACTCTATATTTGACTGAACAAAATTGATTAGCTTTCTTTTTGGGATAACAAAGAATTAAATTATTAAAATTAAAAATTAAATTAAA
>NW_027111321.1:232086-235664 GCF_000696795.3 Halyomorpha halys | reverse complement strand
TAAATAGTTGTAAACTATTTTTGTTTCTCCTTTGACCGCAACCCTGACCATCTTCCTATACATTAATAATAATAAAGTAATTAGAATGTAGGTATACTAAAGTTGAAAGTAACATATGAATATAAATTAAAAATAAGATATACAAACATGAAAGAAAAAGATTGAATAGTAAATATACAATATAAAGTAATAAAATTAAGTATGGAGTGAGAATTTAAAAAATAAAAGACATGACAGGAAAGTGGGCTTCTGAAATGCAGAACGTAGAGAAAAGAAGAATTATGGGGATTTTATAAGGTTTAAGATGTGTCAGTATGTCAGGGAGGTGCAGTTTTTATCGACTTTATGATTGGCGGAATTCTCTGTCAAATTTTGATGAATAGATGAGGTATTCTTTATGGTTGGTAGAATTGAAGTGTTAGTAGCAAGAATTGAAGTATTATTGAAGTTTAAAGAAAGATTAAGGTTTAAAACTTGTTCTGACAATTTAGTAGCAATGGGGCTACAGGAGCTGATGGAAGTTTTGTGCTGGGAAACAGAAATTTTCTTCCTATTTTGAGCTCAAACAGTTTCAAAATATTCATTGGATGTCACAGAGTATTTTGATTCATCAAACTTATAATCACAATATACCAAGAAACGTACCAAATAAATGTGTTTGAATCAATAATTTTTCAGTATTTTGAGCTCAAATCTTAAATAATTCCCATTATTATTATTATTATTATTATTACATTGAGGGTTGGGAATCACTTCCTCACCTCGACCCAGTCGGATCTTTTGTGAGTTGCCCCTCTTTCCACTAGGTTTCCCATATAAATCCTATGCTTCTTATGAAGCTCATTGATTCTTTTGGGTCTGTTCTAGTAATGTCTTCAGGTTTCATTCTGTCCTGTCCCTGACACTGCGGTCTTCGGAAGGCAAGGGTCTCACATTCACACAGAATGTGCCGTGCCTTTTCTTTGTCTTCCATACATAGACGACAGATGGAATCCTCCTCCATCCTCATCTTCTTAAGATCTTAAGGGGCAGTGGTCTGGGAGGAGTCTTGTTATCGTCCTCAGTTCATTTCTAATAAGGTTAAGGTAAAATTTTGCCTTTTCCTCTGATATTTCAATAAAGAGCTTGGATTGTTTCATGCCTGGTTTCAACGTCCGGTATATTTCCTTCTCTTTATGTTCCCAGGAGTCAACAACCTTCCTGATTGCAATTCCAGATATGTTGCGATATTAGCATAATTTCTGATCCCTTCCTTGTTAGGGTATATGCCATCTCGTTCCCTTCAATCCCCTCATGTCCTGGGATCCACATCAAGGTCAGTTTATTGCCTCTGGCTAATTCCTTTAGTCTTTCCAGGCCATTCCAGACTTGCCCTGACTTTATAGTATAGGACATTATTGCCTTTAAAGCAGCCTGGCTGTCTGATATATAAATCTTTTTTCCTTTTGGATTGTTTTTAATGTTTTCTAATGCCGCTATTTCTATTGCGTGTATTTCAGTTTGGAAGACAGTTGGGTATATTCCCATTGCTAGGGTTCTTTTGCAATTTGGTCCTACAACACCAGCCCCTGCTTTTCCTTCCTTAACTGATCCATCGTTATACCAGACCAATGCACCCTTCTCAAATTTAGGGCCTCCTTTCCTCCATATCTCCTTGTCTGGAATACATACATTAAAGTTTTTTCAAAATCAAATTTTTTGGGTAAATAGTCACATAGTAAACTCATCCATTCTTTACCCTTAATCTTATTTAGGATCTTTAAGTTTCTTTGATAATTTCCTGGTTTATAATTCCAGTCACGTTCTATACTTAAGGCACTCATTATGGCTTCTTTAAATAATTCCCATACTTGGGATATATTTCTTTCTATGAATTTAATTTGTTTGATATATGTTTCTTTCTTTTTTTTTTTTTTGACCTCCTTCCTGGCCATTTCTGATGAGGAGGGGGTTTATCTAGAGGTGACCAACCTATTCTAACCATGGTAGGGGGTCAAGTTTTTCATTTCATGGAACCGACACAAAGTCCACCCTCCAGGCTGGATTCCAGGCAGGTTGCTAAGACCTGCACCTTAACTACCTGAGCCATGGATGGTCCCTGGATTGAGTGAGCTGCACCTGATAAATATAATTTAAATTACAGCATTGTGGCAAATAAAATAGGCGTGTAAGACTGTAGGGCTTAGTAAAGAATGTATCCCTATGAAGTTATTAAGTATTGATCCGACACGTAAATGTTCGAAGGTAGACTAAAGTATAGGTGGAAAGATTGTGTCAATACTAGTCTTGTGAATTTGGATTTGTTAAGCCTTTATTATTATTAATATATTTTATAGCAAAATATAATTTTATAGTTAAAATATATTATTTGGTTAAAAATATAGTTTAAGATCAATAGTACTATACATACTAATATTAAACAGTTGTTTGTAACACGATTTCACAGGATAGTTTCGCAGAGGCTATTATACCACTCAGTTCTGAACCAAGACTACAGAACCGCTACGTAACTGCCATTGGTAAATTAAGAATGGGCCGGGTTATTGAAGACATGGATTTTTTTTCAGGTATTAATTATTATAATAATAAAATTATACATATTTATTTATTGATGATTGGCCGTTTGTGAATTTGAATGAGATGGCTGGTCCTGTGGTCAAGAAGAAACCAAAATAGTTTTTGACCCAGATAGGTCTTCATCCAGGCTAGAATATAAAGATATGAAGAAAGTAAAGTCAATGACTGTGTATGCAGCGGAATATGTCACACTTATTAAGACTGGAAGTGGCACCCACTCCTCTGGGATATCATGTTTTAAAGCAAACTTTGTCCTGCTTAATGATAATACTTAACACGAGTTGTACCCAGATTACGAAACAATGTTTTTCAAAGTTTCTGCAGCCAGGCAGTAACGATTGACTTTGCAGTATAATTGGGTAACGTAGATTAGAAAACTTCTGAAGAGCTTCAAAATTTTTGACCCGATATTATTCAATGATCCCGTTAGTATTAAAATCAGAAAGAGTGAGATATTTGAAAGCTATAGGGAATTCGTCAAGAGTTAAGATCTCTTTATGAGATTTGAACTATAATCCATGGTACAGTAGAGTTTTCATTAAAGCGGATGTTCAATCACTGCAGCCTGTAAACAAAAATCTTCAGTGATTGTTGTTTATAAAAATTGGTTCTGGATTTATGGAGTGTACTGTATTTGATGGATTTAAATAATGAAACATGGTGAAATAGGGATAGAAGCCTCTATTCCTGATGATTTATAACAATTGCTTATATTTGGTTTGACCAAAAAGGTTATACTATGAATTAGTTAGGTTAGTTGAATTTTTATTGTTGATTACATTAATTAATAATGATCGTTTACTTGGTTGTTGACTTCCGATAATGAACCCATTATCCTCCTATCTTCAAACCTTATTTATTGTTTAAGAATAAAATCTTTCAGTAATTTCTTTGAAATATCTTTTTTACAAAACGGTTTAATTATTTAACTACACTTTTTAAAAATGAAAAAAAAAAACAACATATATTTTTATATATTTCTATAGTTTTATTTAATTTTT
>NW_027111321.1:227409-228943 GCF_000696795.3 Halyomorpha halys | reverse complement strand
TATTAAACTTAAAAGCAAGCTAACCAGTTTTCATTGTCTAAAATAAATATGCTATTCAAAACAAAGAAGATGGCGACGCGTGTCCTTCCGAAGTGTTCGTTGGGTTGTTTGTGTTTGAGAACATGGATTGAGATTTTTCGACTTTTGTTGTTTCTATGCAGTAATTATGGAAAAGGAAAAATGAAAGAAAGTAACAATTATTAATAAACTATTTACATTGTGGATCATAGCAAGTGAAGCAGAGCGATTGTACTATAATCGATTATTTTTGGATCGACCAGTGAACATTGATAGAGGAGAGGAAGCAGGGACTCTTGGTTCGGTTCGCCTGGTGAGAGGACGTCCGTCGGCTAGAAGCAGAACCGAGAAGGACCGGAAGGAATTGTTGACAGTTGGACATAGCATCATAGAAAAGAAGATATCAACAATCATCAAAGAAAGATTGTGTAATTGGTTAGTTTTGTTTCAAACTAGAATTTAAAATGTTCAAAAACTCTTTATCATTTCTTAAGGTATAGAACGTCTGTAAAGAAGTTTTACTTACAACAATGGTAACATGGTCCATCTTTACTGGATGTGTCTGTTATATATGGATCACAATGTTGTTTGTAAGAAATAAGGTTTATTGGGCTTACAACCCAATGGAATAGCACATAATAGGGTATAATGTTTATTGTGCACATTACATTTGTATAATATTGTGTTTATTATACATATTAAAAAAGCAAAATTAAAAACATCAAGGCTTAAGCATTAAGTAAAGTTAATATAATTTAAACAATTTATTTATCATAAAAAATTAACGTAACAAGTATCTTCTCTGTCTTGGGCAATGGTGTGGTTGTTTGCAAATGGTAAGTTGTATCTTCTTTCAATATTGTAAAAAATTATAATTCACAAGTATTTTCCTTTAAATACTTTGAAAAATAAATAAGTTATTTATCTGTCCATTTGTTCAGGTAACGAGTGATGTAAAACTCTCTGGTAAAGTTGTCTCTGTTGGGAAAAGCTCCCTGAGTATAATAGTCACACTTTCTTATAAGATGAACGATAAATGGTCGCAGATGACAAAGGCCAACTTCTTGATGGCCGCTAGGAACTCTACGTTGACCGAGCCCGCATTTGTGAATAGGCTTGAGCCCAGTAGTCCAGAAGAAGAAATGGAGATAAAGGATGCTTTAGGTAACCAGGCTCGTCAGGTTTGTGCAAATCATTGATAAACAAATCTTTTTTTTGCTTATCATTTTATTCAAGAGATTTTTATATGACAATTCATTATAATATTAATGCTTAGTTTGTTTTGTTTTTTATCATTTGGTAAAAAGTGATTCACTTGTCTATGTATGAAATAAAATATATATAATTATGAGAGATAGTTGACCGTGGACGACTATATGAGGAGAAGATGGTTGGGGGTGCTGTCAAAATGAAACACAAATAAGTTGATGTAACTTATTTAATTGTGCCAATGTTTCGGCTAGAGTTTCTAGCCTTCATCAGGGCTAAGAAGAGAACAAGATAACAACCAATGGAT
>NW_027111321.1:226546-227359 GCF_000696795.3 Halyomorpha halys | reverse complement strand
ATTTCTATAGTTTTATTTAATATTTTATTATATTTTTATGCTTTGATTTTATTAAATTGAACTAAAATAATCTTGGTTAATATTTTACTTTGCTTTTAATAGTTTTTGTGGCTTTGAAATATATTAAGAACCCATTGCAAAAAGAAGATAGTCCAACTCCTTATACGATAGTCACGGCTGCCGTTGATGATATTGAATACATTTTTGAAAAGCCAGATGTAAGTTTCATCTCACCTATTATTTTATTGCAGTTATTTTTATATATTAATATAGAGTAAGTTTGAGATAGATGGACCAAGTTTTTCTTAAGACTAATTCTGTCTAACTTGGAGTCATTTTTGAGTTCATAGTTTTGCCAGTCTAAAGTTCGGGCATTTGTTTACATTTATTGATTTGTTGATTAGATAAAGTATAAGATAAGTAGTAGAAAAAAAATTGTGAAAGTCTTGTGACTGGAAAACAAAAGTGAAACTTGAAATAATGTTTTAAAATTTTATTAATAATGATATTTATTTTACAAAAATAGAACATTTGCATTCATTTTAATTTCTTATTTAATTTATAATTATTAAATAATATTCATTTTAATTATACTGTCGAGGCTGTCTTATGAGTGAGTGAGGTTAGTTGGTCTTAGACGGCTCTCCAGCCTGATATTCACTCTACAGAAGGCCCTCTACAAGGCGTGTTCAGTTAGTTATTTAGAAAATAAGGATTGACCATGCCAGGGGATGAGCCCTGGACACTGAAGCAGGTATAGGAGAGGATCAGTTGGCTAGCAGGTAGAATAACAGTTCTAGTTGCTAAGATGAA
>NW_027111321.1:212631-217696 GCF_000696795.3 Halyomorpha halys | reverse complement strand
TTTGTTTATATTTTATTTTCTGTATTCATTGGTTGTTATCTTGTTCTGTTCTTAGCCCTGATGAAGGCTAGAAACTCTAGCTGAAACGTCGGCACAATTAAATAAGTTATATCAACTTATTTTTGTTTCATTTTGACCGCACTCTTAACCATCTTGTCCTCGTAAAATATATATATTGTAAGGGGATATATTGTAATTATACAAAATTTTGAATTACAGTTCTCAATGGAAATCTAGTTAGTTGAATTACAGTTCTCAATGGAAATAGAGTTAGTTGAATTACATTTCTCAATGAAAATACAGTTAGTTGAATTATAGTTCTCAATGGAAATGCAGTTAGTTGAATTACAGTTTTCAATGGAAATGCACATTTTGAGGACTCTTGTGTTCAAATAATTAAGTTTTACAAAATGGTCTGTTTGAACAGGCTAGCTTTAAAATGAAGTCGTAGGTAACTTAAAATTACATAATTTTATTTCAGCCTACTCTGCCTGTTGGGAAATATGCCCAGGATATTTATGAGGGTGGTCTGAAAAGTTTTCGGTCTAATAAAAATACAAGACATTTTTCTGAATTTTTTTTTTATTTTTAAACATAGTCTTCTTGTAACTCTACACATTTCTCCTAGCGGATGCTCCCTTCTCTGAAACCATCTCTCTCTGTAAAGATATTAGAAAGCTGTCCTCACGTTGGGTGCCGCGTTTGCTCACATTAGACCAAAAATGTGTTCGAATGAACATTGCCAATGCTCTGTTGGTGCAGTTTAGAGTTTTGGTGCTGATCAATTACTGTAGATGAAACTTGGATACACCATTATAAGGCCGAAATAAAAATGCAGTCCACTGTTTGGAGAGGGGAAAAAAGGGGGAACCGGCTCCCAAAAAAGCAAAAACTGTTTTCTCAGCTGGGAAAGTGATGGTGACTGTGTTTTGGGATAGTCATGGAGTTATTTTAATCTTCAAAAAGGAAAAACCATTACAGAAACCTACTATGCATCAATTCTTGACAAGCTGAAGGTAGAACTTACAGAAAAATGGCCACATTTGCAAAAAAAGAAAATCTTATTTCACCAAGACAACTGTCTCGCACCTCAGCGGTTGCCATAGCCAAAATCCACAAATTACGGTTTGAACTGCTTGACCATCTGCCTTACTCGCCAGATTTAGCCCCAAGCGACTTCTTTTTGTTCCCTCATCTAAAAATTGCACTCGGAGGACATAGATTTTCATCAAATGTAGAGGCAGTCACCTTCGTGAACAATTATTTTGCAGATAAAAACACCGAGTACTTTTTGGATGGGTTACAGAGATTGGAGTATCGCTGGGAGAAATGTGTAGAGTTACAAGGAGACAATGTTGAAAAATAAAAAAGAAAATTTCAGAAAAATTGTCTTGTACTTTTGTTCCGTTGTATGTTGTATTCGAGATGTAAACCGATGTACTTCCTTAGGGTTGCCCCTTCTGGGCTATTCACCCTGGCGGTTTCATTCTTCCAAAGTTTCTTCTCAGAGGATCCTTTTCCTTCTGTTTGGGTCTTCAACATTACTGACTGAGAAGTTCTCTGGTAGATCCACCTGACCTTTTCTCTTCATTATGTGTCTTCCTGTCGGTGGGAGAGATCGATCGGTACACCCCCTGCTACACCTTGCAAATTTTATAAACTTTCCACAGAGATCCCTACCTGATCCTGTGACTGAACCCCTTATGGAATCACAAGCCTAAACTATGCCCTGGATGAAAAATATTATAGATTAAAAATGCAATGAATTTACTGGTTGATAGTGCTAGAAAAAACTTGAAGTTTTTATGGCTTTACATGCTATGGCTAAAAAACCGAAAAAAAAAAAAAAATAGTTATAACCATTAATGTTTTATTATCTTTGTTGCAATTATTTAATATTTACGGATTAAGTTGGAGGTGATAAAGTTAAAATTTGTAATCAGACCTCCCCCAAAACATAAATTAGCAAATTTTTAGAATTTTCTAAAACTTTTTAAGTAAAAAAGTACCACAATACTGGATCATGATAGGTTAATGAATATTTTTATTTTATTTGTTAGTCTTTAAGTGTAGCCTCCATGCAAATAGAGTTGGCTACAACTCGGTATATTGGTAAATTATTAACAAAATTTCTAAAAATAAGCAAGATAGGGTTATGAACAGTTAATTACGAAAGAAATGTGAATCTCCTTCTACATTGATATAAAAATTAACAAAATTAAGCAGTTTATAATTACGCAAATAAAAATGATCATTTACATTAGAAAATAATAATATATAACTTTACAGTATATATTTCTTCTTATTTATTTTTTTTTTCTATTTCCAAGTATCCTGTGTGCATGTGTGTTTGCTCTTGACAGGAACAAAATTTATATTCACTATTCTTAGCTTGATTAATCCTAAAATACAAATTTTTAGAGAAACAGAAAAATAACATTTTTTTTCTTTAGATATTTTTTTATTTTTCAAAAATTATAAAAGTAGTGATAACTTCAGTACTAACCCACTAATCTCTACAAAACTGGGAGAGGTAAGTAGGTGAAAGTTTTGTGCGATTTTTTTTTTGTATTTCTGCCATCATTTTAAAAAAGAGAAATGTTACAATTTTACAATGAGAAATATTATTAAATGTACTTCTTTGAGGCCCATTAGTGCAAGAAAGTTTTGTCACAATGAATAATATAAAAAACATCTCTTCCAAAACGAGTGAGGATTAATTTAAATTCGAAGCGTGGTAAGTGAAAGTTGTGTGATGCACACATCACACCAGATTTTTAATGTTAAAATTGGTTTGTATTTGATTGTATATTTGTATAAACAGGATGACAGCTAACCCCGGCAGTTGAATATGAATGCTGACCACATTTCCTCCTTGCATAATTAATGGTTTGAATATAAGTATTCTCATGAAGTAATGAACTGTTAGATCTTTTATTGGTTGTTTATTCCTAAGTTTTGTTTTTAGGGCCGGTTACATCATCACAGTGTAAACTTAGATTCCTTAGATCTTGGGTAAAATCAATAATTATCCGTTGTACCAGAAAAGTTAACCTTCAAAACAGATAGTAAAATTTACTTGTCAATGATTGCCAGGTTAACTACAATTTATGGCAAATAAACCTTTAATTAGGTAACCATAGAAGAAACCTTCCATTGTTCGAGTTGGATCTGTTATCTAGTGAAGGTGTATTGGATTATTTGTAGATGTAGTATTGATTTGACAGATGAATAATACTTCAAAGAACTAGTTGCTCAGGCAAGAATGAAAAAAAAAAGTATTTCGACCAGATGAAGAATTTTTTCAGCAATTTTTACTGTCAAAAATGGCTGTTGAATCCATTTTAAATTTAATTGGATCCATAGTTTGTAACATTAGTGAAAGAAATTGCAGAATCTGGCAGTTTTCTCAGTTTCAGTTAACCTGGTAAACAAAACTGTTGACTAGAAACAGGTTACTAAGTTTCTGGACTTTTATTAAACTCTTGGACAAATCTAAGTTTTACAAATAGTTGGAGGGAGGAGCTTTTCATAAAAATAATAGACACACAGAGGACCTGAAAATGAAAACAAAGAACCAAAATAATACAAAAAATAAAATAAAATATACTTTCCAATTGCTGTACAAATTTAATATTTAATATTAAATATAAACAAGTAAAATAAGATAAACTTTACCATACTATTATTACAAAAAATATATGTGTTATAAAAATATATAAATACAAACCAAAAAGATCCTTTCACTAATTAAAAGAATAATAATAAATCTCAGTCCACTGGTGTTCCTCAAGGTAGTATCGTCGGTCCCTTCCTTTACACTGTATATAACTGAAATCCCAACCAATCCTAACACTATCCTCACCACATATGCTGATGACACGTTGTGTGCTCACAGTTAATAATAACCCTTTCATTGTATCCCAAGCTCTCCAATCCCATATCACAGCCCTCGAAGAATGGTGTCGTAATTGGAGGATTAAAATAAATTCCATCAAATCACCTTAGCCCTTCGTCGTAAACCAGCCGACTGCCCTACAGTATACTTTAATAACTTAATAATAACATATATACACCTGTAGAACAGATCCGCTACCTTGGGCTACAACTGGACAAACGATAAACTTGAAATCCTCATACAAGACCGAAAAGACAGGAAACTGCATATTGATTTCGACTATTACTGCACTTACTAGACAAACGTTCTAAACTTCCAATTATTGTAAAAATGTTTTTAGAGTGCTAACAATGGGTAGTTTCTCTACATACTTGTACCATTTCTCTATCTAAAAGTCTCGGAGGCTATACTATGGAAATGAAAAAATAATAATAATACCACTATGGTGGTGGATGGTTGAATCTCTGCCTGATGGGTGAAAGCACTGGAAACCAACACAAGTCTGATCCCTCAGAAAATTCGCAATTGACTCCAAAATAATGCCAGAGGGCTGGTGGGAAATCGTGTGTCTGCTTGGTGGGTGAAGGTATATAAATTAACACATACTAACATACCTCATAAAACATGGAGTACACTGCCTGCGAGTACTCTTCAACATGTCTCAATGTTTAATAGCTCCTCATTCTGTACTGTCCTTGGAACGGGGTCTTCATAAGGCCCTCACACTCATATACAATAAAAGCCCACCTCATTGAAGTATTTTATCCAAACTAACTGTTAACATCTGTTTTTTAATTACAAAAAAACAAAATGGTTGAAAAATCAACTGGAAAGGTGATTAAAAACGAAAAATAAATTGGGGCTTTAAGATAAATCTTGGTTTTACCAGGATTATGTGCAACCGGCCCTTACTAATAAAATTCTTTATGAATAGTTTATTTAATATAAATAATCTTAGCAATAGAATTCCAAAAGTTACTTGTTCTTTGATTAGTATTGGTACAAAAGTTATAACTAGGGATAGGATTTTTATGTTTTCACATATTTTTACCTGACCATGATATCTGTGATTCCTTACTAACTATAGATGTTTCAAGACATTTCTGGCCAAAAGAAGCCAATTTTATTTCATATATTTTTAAATATTTGGCCTTTTTTACATATTTT
>NW_027111321.1:209650-211691 GCF_000696795.3 Halyomorpha halys | reverse complement strand
ATACATATTTATGTAACTTTTTTTAAGTTATAAAATTACTAATTAATTAGTAATTTATATTGTTGAATAATACAATTTTAAATATTTGACAATTTATTAGCTTTATTATTTATGTACATATTTCGGATTTTTTAGCACATAAAAATCCTATTCCTATTTATAACCTATGTCCATTTTTTTTGTTATATATAGTCTGAAAAATTATATGAAATAAGTAAATTTCAGTCAATGTACCTGTAGTATTTGAGTCAGGACAGATTTGATGGACAAACGGGACTGCAAACAAAATCAATGAATATTAATAATCCAGACATAATAAAAAAATACTATTTTAAATAATAATACTATAGAAAACCAAAAAGAGTTTTTAGTGTTAATTTACTGAAAAGTTAATTTCTCAACTATACAGTTCCAATTTACAGTAAATATTTGGAAATAGCATCATTATGTAAAATTGTTAGATTTATTTTTTGTTAATTTTGTTTGGATAATTAAGACATATTGATTCTGCCTCGAACAGACAAAAGAGTTTCAATTTCACAATCGATATCTTCTGTGTATTAGCATGTGAGTTTAGAGGCTAAAAAATAAAGTTAACCTTTACTATCCCACCACCTAATGGAAGAGCAGGATAGAAAAATTAACAGTAGAATTTCGTATGTATATGTATACAGGTTTTATTGCTCAAATTACACAGTGATATTTTGAAGAATGTTGAGAACAAAATATTGAAAAATGTCTGTCTGTTTCTGAATATGTGAAGTTTTTTGAGCGTATTGCTCAAAAGATTTCTAATTTTCAGGAGGACTCAGCGAGTACAAATCAGATTTAATATAAGTTTACGGATAGCTGAATCTTAACTATAAAATTGCTGTAATATTTTCCAGTGGGACAATGTAATTATTTATTACATAACTGTTACTTAAAGAAAGTCATAATAAAGTATTTAGGTTTACCAATTTTGTTTAGTGAATAGACTTTCTTAATAATATAGTGTTTATAAGAATGAGCATTTTCCTTATAGTTTGAATGAATTAAAGAGAAGGTTGAAACAAATCTAATGCAAGAGTTCTCGTTAGGGTGACTAGTCTGATTTACTGTCAACCCATAAACATGATCACCCTATACGGTTGAAAATTCTGGAGTTAACTACATTGGAAAAGGTTAGGAAATCATGTTGTGAGTTAGTGCCTCTCAAATCAAAATATCAAATATTGGAGGGGTCGGGGGAGAGGGAGTGAACTATTATAATGGAGATATTCTGTTTATCTTTATAGTATTTAGAAATTACATCTGAATTACTTCATCATTTAATAGACATTAATTTTTTATTGCAGAGCAAAAGATGAAGAGAAGTGAGCGATACAAATCTTCGTTGATGGTATTTCCTCCTTCTGTCGAAGAACAGAAGATTATTCATGAGAACTTTGTTAAGTCCGTCGATCTGGATGACCCGACCATCAACAAGAGGATACTTCCTCCTGGCTTTGTCTGGACAGAAGACACCAGGTTGAACACGTGCATCTTCCCTCATCCAGAGGTACAATTATTGAACATATTAAAAAATTAAGTTTCAATTATTATAAAAAATATCCATAATAATATATTGTAATATGCTCTTTTTTAGTAAATAGTATATTTTGATGTATAAAGGGTTTTTAGTATGTTTTATTTTATGTATCATTTTAATATTGTTATTTGTTATTTTAAATCAAAAAGCAAGCTAACCAGTTTTCTTTGTCTAAAAGAAATACGCTGTTTCAAAACAAGAAAGATGGCGGTGCGCGTCCTTCCAAAGTGTTCGTTGGTTTGGTTGTGTTAAGATGGATTGAACTTTTTCAACCTTTGTTGTTTCTATACTGTAATTATAGAAAAAGAAAAATCAAAGAAGAAATAGAAAAACATAACAATTGTCAATAGACTGTTCGCATCACAAACCATAGCAAGTAAAGCGGAGCGATTGTACCACAATCGATTATTTTTGGATTGATCAGTAAACATCGAAGATAGAGGAGAGGAGATGAGCATTCGTTGTTTGGGC
>NW_027111321.1:206776-207915 GCF_000696795.3 Halyomorpha halys | reverse complement strand
GCGCATCCTTCCAAAGTGTACGTTGAATTGTTTGTGTTGAGATAGATTGAAATTTTTCAACTTTTGTTGTTTCTATACAATAATTATAGAAAAAGCATAATCAGAGAAGAAAATAACAATTATCAATAAACTATTTAAATCGTTAATCATAGCAAATAAAGCAGAGCAATCGTACTACAATCGATAATGTTTGGATCGACCAATGAACATTGAAGATAGAAGAGAGGAAACAGGTTCTCTTGATTTGGCTGGCATGGTGAGAGGACGTCGCTCGGCTAGAAGCGGGAAAGACTGGAAGCCATTGTTAGGGGTTTGATATAGCATCATCGACAAGAAGGTATCAACAATCATCAATCATCAAAGTAAGATGTGTAAATTGGTTAGTTTTGTTTCTACTGGAATTTATTGCATTTGTAAAATAGCTATTAATTAAGTTTAAGTGTTATTAGTAGTAAAGTGTCGTCTGTTTCTGATTGCCTAGAAATCCGCCCTGAGAAAAGAGTATTATGTTATAAAATTTAAATAAAATTCTATTATCTATTTAATATTAAAGTTTTTAATTTGAACCTAAGCTATCTTTTATATTTGAAATTAGTTAAAACTATTAAAATTCTTTTTATTTTATTTTAAATAATTTTCAATTATTACAATATATATTAATAATACTGAAAAGGCTAAAGATATTTTTAAACTTAACAATTTATTTTCCATTACAATTAATGTTGAACCTAAATATAAAAACAATGTGTGCAAACTGCCAGATATATGGTCACACAAAAAATGATAGTCATTTAGAATTGAGGTGTGTTAAATGTAAAGAAAAACACCATTTCTCCAAATGCCTATTAAAATTTACAGATATGCCTTTTTGTGTAAATTGTGAACTTCCTTCCGCATGCGGGTAACTACAAGGGTTGTAAATATTACCAAAAAATAAAAAGTCCCTAATATGAAGGTTCCAGAATCCTCCTGCCATGATATCCGTCAGCAGAATTGTGGTCCTTACTGTCAGGTGGACCTCAATCATCCAGATTTTTCGAAGCTCTCCTCTCTCAGTATTCGAAAAACATGTATGTACCCACTCACCCATTTCAGTTTCTTGAAACCCGCCCTCTCCAGGTATTCCCAGATTACGTCTT
>NW_027111321.1:203234-204931 GCF_000696795.3 Halyomorpha halys | reverse complement strand
AAAAATTGGGGTAAGATAACTGCCTTTTTTCTCCTCTTGGGCTCTTGTACTATGAGTAACATTTGTGATATGTATAATTTTTTTTATTTATTAAATATTATTATGCTATTAACTATAATATTTTGATTTGCAGAATAGGAACCATCATAACACTGTATTCGGCGGCTACCTGATGAGGCTCGCTTTGGAACTGGCCTGGATGACGGCATTCACACATAGGTAACCTTAAAGAACAAAGAAAATCATGCTCAAAATTTTATCGCTTTCAGTTGGTCTAAAATATTTTGGTATACCGAGAATAATTGTTTACTAACCTCAGACATTTGCTTTGTATGACCTTTAATTTCCTGTAGTTAGAGTCACATGTATACTCTATTATCCATACAGGAGCAGAATAATTCATTATTTAGAGTATTATAGTTTTTTATAGAATTAATTTGATTTTAGCTGATAATTTAGAATGTCTATTAAAGTATGGGGCAAGTTTGCTTATGGTGTTTCTAGCTCTATTGCATTTGTTTCGTATGCGCTTGGAAAACTTTAACTACTGTACTGGGCTGCGTAGCTCAGTGGTTAGGCCCAGTCTTACTAATCTGAGGTCTATTGGCGGTGGCGGTTTAAATCTGGCCTTGGGCGTTGACTTTTTTCGTTGAATGAATGAAAAACTTTGACCTTCAACTATGGTTATAGGGCTCCAAGTCTTGGCCAAAAAAAAAATAGTAATAAAACATTTTGTACAGACTACATTTAGTAATAAGTATCTATAGGATGACTTCATGCAAAAAAGATAAGAATCTTAAGTAATTGTCCATAGGAGTATGTGTCCATGTATGTGCCTTCTGTGTCCATTGCAAAAGGTACTGAATTCATAACTTCCAGACTAGCATTTAAAAAACAGCTGGACAAACGACTAACTGGGAATCCTCCCACAAGACTGAAACTGCATGTTGATTTCGACTATTACAGCACTTACTAGACAAACAGTCTAAACTTCCAATTCGTTACAAAAGACTAATCTACATGACAATTATAAGACCTATCTTAACGTACGTAGTTGAACTTTGGGGCTCCACTAAACCTTTAAATTCCTCTTGTATCCAATCCTTACAATCCAAAATCCTTAATGCTCCTTACTTTGTCACCAATAAAATCATCCATAAAGACCTTAATGTTCCCTATGTAATCAATCTAGCCTGAAGAAGATATCAATCCTTCTATTTTAAACTCCCTAATCACTCAAGCCCATTAGTTTCTAACCTTGCTTCCTCTTTCATTTCGGACAATCCTCCGAGGTGTCTGAAAAGAAGAAGGCCTCGAGACCTTATAGTGTATAAATGTTTTTAGAGTGCTACTAATGGGTAGTTTCTCTACATGTTTGTACCATATCATTATGATATTACTTCAAATTTATTTGATGTATTTTATGTACAGTTGTAAATATCGAGAAATAAACAAAAAAAAAAAAGCATTTGAAAATTGTACGTAGGGAAGGGTGTCTGTTAAGAGAGTAATATTATTTATTAATTATATACTATTATTACTTATTACACATAATGGTTATTGATTATTTATAAACATTTTTAGGACTAACCAAACTTAATTTCTGTTGGCAGTGGTCAAAGGCCCAGCCTTAGATATGTCAGCAACATCACCTTCAAGAAACCGGTTAAACTTAATTCATTTTTGAAAATAATGAG
>NW_027111321.1:200948-201869 GCF_000696795.3 Halyomorpha halys | reverse complement strand
AGTTTCATAACTTGATATCATTTGCCTGTTACTATAGTTTGTTATAATCTAAAAATTATTTTAAAGTAAGTGTTACGGCGGGTGGGGGTTCAAAAGGAACCTTTACTAGCCCAACCGTGAAAAGAAAAGAATAGTCGAATTTTGTTATTTTTAAATAAGTAAACATAATAAAAAGGAACACAAAATATACCAACTAGAAAAAAAAGAAAGCTTAACACTATTATAAAATTTAATTAATTGAACAAAAGAGAAAAAAAAAGTCTTATTTCACCGGTGATTGGTGGGGCCCTGGTTGTGGTTGTTCTGTGTGGATATTCTCGTGGAAGTAGATCGACAAAAGGGACGTACGTCCGCCTGCCTTGTCCTCTTGGAGGATGAGTTGAAGAAGTCCGCCCGCCATGGCTAAGATGATTTAGCTGGCGAAGATGGCCAGAATGCTGGCAACTACGAGTGCGTAGTGAGGAGAAAATGAAGAAGATATGTATATGTAGTGAGACGTTAAGAAGTTGTCTGTCTATTTTTTCGTTTAAAAAACAATAGAGAGAAGTTGTTTTGTTTTTGACGTTATAAAAATCATATGTTTCAATTATCGATTTGCGGACCATATGTTGGCCGCAACAGTAAGTAAATGGGAAATTTTATAGTTTTAACTTAATTTTCATATCTTAAATATAGGTTGGGTTCAAATTAAAAGCTTTAATATTTAATAGATAGTAGAATTTTATTTAAATTTTATAACATTGTAGACTCTTAATCTCAGGGCAGGCTTCTAGGCAATCAGAACATACATGCAGCTACTAATGACACTGAATTAAATTATTTATTAGATAACCTTACAAAACTGCTTCAATTCTATTTTGAGCAACAGTAACCAATTACTCTATTTCTTCGTTCTCAACAAACAAAAACTCACTGTTAACA
>NW_027111321.1:198079-200898 GCF_000696795.3 Halyomorpha halys | reverse complement strand
GATAACCTTACAAAACTGCTTCAATTCTATTTTGAGCAACAGTAACCAATTACTCTATTTCTTCGTTCTCAACAAACAAAAACTCACTGTTAACAAAACATTTTGTTTTCTTTCCCAAAATGCTATTTCTAAAAGTCAACAAAAGATTCTCTTCACCTCCACTCTCAGGAGACGTCTCAGGAGAGAAGAGTCCCTTTTTCTTCTTGGGTGACTCTTGGATATCTTATTTTTTCAAGATGTCTATCACTGAGAGTAGCTAAGGGATCTCCAGGACATCCTGCCTTTAGACGATGTCTTCCATCTCTCGCCTAAGCAATGAATGATTCCCAAAAACCAAGCTCTCTTCCTTCCCCTTCTATAGGTGCTCAACTTGTTTTATAATCTTTTCTTCTAAAACTTCATGTTATTGTTTACTTCTGAGTTTCGATTAAAGTAATTTATTACAATATTACTAAAATGAGTGAAAAGTGAAAGTTTGGCTACTGAGTGCCTTGTTGATCTTCTAACTTGTTAGGAATGGAAACAAGATAAGCTAATTGACAACTGTCATTACATTATTATTATTATTATTGCCATCCATCGCTTCATTAGTTTTAAAAACATCTAAAACAATACTAACACAATCAAAACACAAACTACGAGCAAGTAACCTATCAAACAAACAAAATGGTGACGAGCTCAGCTGGTCTGTTGCGTGATGTCATCTCCATTTAACAGTCCTAGTAACAGATTCTCAACCATGTTATATATTATATCGTTTTAACATGGTAAAAGATGGAAATATTTATATACATACATATAGTTGAACGTAAAGATTTAGATATAAGTAGATGGTCAGGGTTGCGATCAAAAAAAGAACGAATAATTTAAAACTATTTTAATGTCCAACGTTTCGCCCCACTTTGCAGGGCTTCATCAGGACTAAAAAGATACAAAAAAAAAAAAAAGAAAACAGAATATTACAACAATAAGATACAATAAGGTAATTTAAGCTAGGATAAATATTATGTAAAAATAAAGTGATAAGAAATTACATATAAATAAAAGGAAGGAAGACATAAAATAATATCAGTATAAAATAAACTTGAATATGCAATGATAAGAATAAAAAATAAGTAACAATGGCAAGAGTAAAATTTTTTTTAAAATACTTAAAATATACAGTTAAAAAATTACAGGAGGTGTACATAAAACAAAAACAATACAGGAAAAAAAAATTAGAGATTAAACAAACGTCTTGAAAGAATAAATATAAATAAAATAATAATAATGATTTTTAATGGTAATGAATGAGCAAAGAACAAATAAAGACCACTTACCTGTTCAAAGCGAACGGTTGAACGGAAGGCAACAATGAAGCAGAAGAGTGGAGGAGTGGGGAAGAGGTTGCCAGCTGTTTAACGGCTATATTTCTATTTCAAATACGTTGCGTATACAGGAAGTAGTTATAAAGATATGACGAAAAATGAAATGAAAAGTGTTACTTATTTTTTATCCTTATCATTGCATATTCAAGTTTATTTTATACTGATACTATTTTATGTCTTCCTTATCTTATTGTTGTAATATTCTCAGTTTTCTTTTTTTTTTTTGTATCTTTTCAGCCCTGATGATGTCCTGCAATGTGGAGCGAAACGTTGGACATTAAAATAGTTTTAAACTATTTGTTCTTTTTTTGACCGCAACCCTGACCATCTACTTATATCTGATGGAAATATTTCTTCATTTAACATGTTAAACTAAAGATCATGAATACCCCTATTGTAAAAAGATACTTTT
This sequence comes from Halyomorpha halys, assembly GCF_000696795.3. Taxonomy (NCBI): domain Eukaryota; kingdom Metazoa; phylum Arthropoda; class Insecta; order Hemiptera; family Pentatomidae; genus Halyomorpha; species Halyomorpha halys. Next base: position 199,119 of record NW_027111321.1, on the reverse strand, counting down.
TTAGGTGATTTATACATTCGAGTATTACATGCAGATTGCTGTCTACATTGAGCTCTACGATATGTCTTCTAACAAAGTGCTCACGACGAACTCATTTCATTTCACTTACGAAGCTAATGAACCTGTCAAACCGGTCATGCCGAAAACTTATCATGGTAACTTTATTGTCATTTAATTTAATTAAACTAACCATATTAGTTTTAAGAACTTCTTTTAAATTTTTGATAAACATCTAGAGTAGATTCAATAATTAAATTTTATTATAAATTATATCGATGATGTATACTACTTTTTATTTTTGAAACTATGCCTTAAATATCAATAATTCTTTTTTTTGTATGAATGATATTGTGGTACTAACTCATGATTTTTCCTTTTTTCTACCATAGGAAATATTTAATAATTTATATTTTCCCTTTTTTAAAGTAAGATCGAAAAATTGGAAATAGTGAATTAATAAAATCTATACCACTCTTAAAACCTTGACCTATGGGTTCTCCTGGAAATGCACTTAAAAACACAATTTTTTAAAATTTAAATAAGCATTATATAATGTATACAATGCAATATTTAGGCAAAGAAAGTTTAAATACCTGTTTTTTAACAATTATTTTTGAACGTAAAGATATAACAAAGTGATGATAAAAAAAAACTTTGATTTAGTAGATGCCAGGCATTGAAAGACGGAAGATGTTGGAGTCTTTCCCGAGATCTCTGTATTTCAAATATTCCTGGAATCACATAGCAATAAAACTAAAATTTTAAAATTATATCATATATATCCCCTACTTCTTCCCATATATGGGTTTTGAGTACACATAGATATCTATCAAGATTTTGATAATTATACTAACTACAAGTGTCACAGGCAGTTATGGACAGAAAAGTTTTTTGAGAGCAGAAATCTGACTCATAACATAAATATCAATAACTCGCTGAGTTGTCTCAGAAAATTGTAAAAGGCTGTAACTGAACATACTGTTCCTTTTGTGTGTCGCCCAATTTTAAATTGTTTTGGAGTTATGTCATTAGTCAATTTA
>NW_027111321.1:188159-195522 GCF_000696795.3 Halyomorpha halys | reverse complement strand
AAAAACTTTTTTGTCCACAACTTCCATTATTTATTTGAGACACTTATAGCTAATATAATTATCAATATCTTTGTGTACTCAAAACCCATATGTGGGAACAAGTAGAAGATATTTATGATATATTTGTATGAATAATATATTTATTTTTTTAACCGTACATTGCTTTTGTTATAGAAAATATGTTTTACATTGAAGGAAGACGACAATTACTTATATTTTTGGCGCCTGGAAGACTTAGTTAAATGATAATTAAAAAAATTCTTTTTCAAATCGCTTGTTGTTTTTCTTTATATTACAGAGAACATCTTGTATCTGTTGGGCAGAAGACATATGGCTAACTTCAAGCGTTGATACATACATGCTATGGATTATACTAGCACAATGTTTCCGTCACGTTTAAGGTCAAAAGACTTTAGTCTTTATTAGCAAAGTAGTGAGATTAATGGTGAAATGTTACCTTAGGCTTTTGGCAAAAATTAGCTATAGTTTAAACTAATAGATAACGTTGCCATGGATACGACCCTTATTCATGAATGAATCATTGATATATAAATATCGTATCCATGGCGATTTTTGTTATTAGTTTCAAATATTGCTAATTTTTGCCCTACTCTGGCCTCGGGCATATATTACTTGGTAGGTTTAATTTAATTTTAAATGTATCTGACTCAAATGAAGGGATATGCTTTTACCAAGCACAAAATTTTCAAGAATATTACTTATTTTTTAAGTTTTTAATTGTTGTATAAATAATTTATTTTTTAAAATGTAAAAATATTGTTGACATAAATAGAATTAATTGTTATTTTATGAAATAATTTTAACTTTTCAGATTTGGTGGGTTACCTCGATCTTTTTTTTTTTAATTTTAAATAATTGTTTTAGGTTAAATTTTTACATGTCATTTTATTTAAATAAATTATTTTAGCCTTGAAGGTATAAAGCTTTTGAATTGATTTCTTCTAAACCCATTCCCTCATATATTCTCTACTATCGAAAATGTATACATACTGCTGGACACTTCCTTCATCTTTTCCTACAAAAACCAGTTTTCATCGCATGGATATTCTTTGCTGTGATGCTAAGTCTCAGGATTTCACCTTGTCTTTCTATTGTTAAAATTTCGGCTGAACTGTAACGTCTTTATGATGTCAGCAAACGTTTTATTCTTTACCAATGGCACATTTGGTACAGTGACTGAAGAAAGTATTTGCACACCACGTTTTTTTTATTCAATTATGAATTTATGCAATAAAAATATCCTATTACTTCAAAAATAAAAAGTATATTTATAACTTAATAACTACAAATAAAATTCAAATGAAAAATTTTTCATAAAAACAAAACATGATGAAACTTACAAAAAATACAGAATAAAAGTATTTGCACACCTTGCGTTTTATTTATTTTTTTTAATTTAATAATTTGTATGAAGTCCATTGGCATCCATTACCGCTTGTTAATGTCTCGGCATTGAGTGGAGGAAGTTTTTAATTAAATCCATGTTAATTTGTTCCCATTCTTGTAGTAAAAGATCCTTGAGTGGTGTCTTTCAGGTATTTGGTGTTTTTGAACATTTTTTTCTAAAATATGCCACAAATTTTCAATTATGTTTAAGTCAGGGGACTATGGAGGGATATGATTAAATATTAACCACTCTTTAGTTTTTTTTGCTGTATGTTTCGGATCATTATCATGCATAAATATATACCAATCCTGAATTCCTAATTCGGCTGTATTGGCTAGCAGGTTTGGCGCAAAATCTTGACATAGCCTTCTGCATTTAAAATCCCTTCAATGGGCACGAGATTTCCTACACCATTATAAGCCACGCATCCCCAAACCATCACACTCCCATCTCCATTTTTTACAGTAACTGAGACATTTTGCTTTCTGAATTCTTCTCTTTCCCTTCGCCATATTGTTTTTCTGCTGTCAGATCCAAACAAATTAAATTTACTCTCATCAGAGAATAATAAATTTTCCCCAAAACTGGTGGAATTGTTGATGTAATCCCAAGCAAATAAGAGCCTTAGTTTGTGATTGGTTTCACTGATATAAGGTTTCTCTCTCAGGATCCTGCTGTAAATTACTTCAGAGTTTAAAACATTTCTAATTGTAGTGTTCACACAGAAAATGAATACCTAACAAATCCGATATTTTGCAATACGATTTTCTTTGATCTTGAAATAATTTAACTTTTTCGTGAGCAGCGACACTTAGATCACTTATTTTTTGCATTAGGATCGGTTAAGTTAAAATAAACTTAATAGATTGAAATATTTTATAATACTGATAGAAAAGAACAGGATTATACTCAAACATATGAACAAGAGCAAGTAAACAAACACAGAGCGCAAATACTTTTTTTTCTTGTGTTTATATTTTATTTAAATAAATTTTTATTATAATCAATATTTTTAATTGAATTTATACGGTTGTTTAACAAGTTTTAATTGTACTTTTTATTAAGGAACCTTAAACTATTTTATTATTATTTAAATTCATTATATAAAGAAGATAAGGTGCGCAAATACTTTCTTTGGTCACTGTATTTCTCTAACATCATACCTGTCCACTTGCTTATTATGCTTGTTTTCCCTCTACCACATTAACTTAAAATAAGTTACAGTTTAAGCTGTTTAAGAGGACCCTGGATATGTGAGAAACCTCAACGATTGGGTTGCTTCAATATGAAATGCCAGTTTTCACAGGAAAGGTAATTTCGCAAAACAACTTTATGAAATCAAAACATTTGCCCTTATTTTTGTGAAGAAATAAAGTTAGAAAATGTGTTTTTGACTAGAGAATGATTTTCAAAAATTTAATCTTAGAGGAAGTTGTCCGAATTTCTGAACAGAAGGAAATCTGAGGCCTTTATAAAACTTAGAATTTTACTTGATTAAAAATCTGAAATTTATTTATTTATATAATATTGATACAGCTTTCTATATAACAATAACAACAATCTTCAGATTAGACTTGAATAGAAAAGTATTTTTAAGACTTTTCTTTAATTTATTGGGCTCACTGTGACAATACTTTCCTGTACTAATTTCCCAATTGAGCCTTTCAGTTAGAAAATTGACCAACTCAAATCGCAATAGTTTCGAGACAAGTATATTAAATAATAATATTTCTTAATACATTTTCATATCTTCCTTGTGCAAAATTATGGCAGAAATACAAAAATAAAACAGTTCAATAAATTGTACATTCATTCAATACTAAATTGTTACAGAATCAATATTAAAATACTAAGACTAAGAATGATTTTATGAATTTAATCATCCTGTCAATTGAAAAGGTCATATATTGGTTAAGTGACATTAAAAAAGTCATTATTTAATAATTATAGTGAAAAGCAAATGTTATCAAGTGACGAAGCTGCATGCGTCATCACAGTCAAACTCAAGTAAGAACATACCTTTTACGTAGGCATTTTTTTGTTGTTCTCGATTACTTTCTACAACTTTTTATGTTGAATATTATTATTTCTAAAGTCTTTAGCTTTCCAATATTATAAAATACTACTTTCATTTTAAAAAAATGTATTTTTAAACAGTAAAAAGGATTTATCCTCTTATTTTCGTTTTCAAATAATTTATATTTATCCATTTTTCACTAATAATAAAAATTTAAAATGGTTAATTATTTCAGAACAAATCCAAAAAAATTAAAGATACTTTAGAGGTAGTCATTTTGAAAATTCGGTAATCAAGCCCACTTAAACTATTTCAATGAGAATAAGACCTAGCTGATGTTAAAGACCACTTAATTGTATATTAGTGTATTTAATTTAATCAAAACATCAGAACACTTTTTGAGATTTTATCAAAACATTGCTGTCACATCCCAGGCATATACACGCCTTAAATATAAAATTTCAGTTTTTACGACTTTTTGTTTTTGAGCTAGACAGATACAAACACATGCAAGCACGCATTTGCAGACAATCTTGCAATCATCGTTTATGGGAAACTCTCGGAGGAGATAAGTTACAATATGAAAAGGTCTGTTGTCACCATTCCTAAATGGTTTTCAGTGATAGGCCTCCAACTTGTAGGCCATAAAACTGAGGCGGTATTAATAACCAGTAGACAAGTGAGGGAGATGATCAGTTTCACCATGGGGGAGTTTGATATCTTATCCAATTTATTAGATATCATGGAGTACAGATTGATGCTAGACTTTGGTTTGATGAACACTTCCACAAAGTTAGCGCCAGTGCAGTGCCAGTGACTATGAATCAGCTAGGATTATGCCAAATATTGGAGGACCAAGGAAAAATCCGTGGAAGCTTCTGCAAGCTAATGTAACCAATTTCACACTTTGGTACAGAGCACCGATCTGGGCGGAAGCCTGCCAAATGCAGCAATATGATACTGTATGTGTCATTGCAGATATGCCTTTGATTGAGCTTTTGGCAGATGAACGCAGCTAGATATTCTGAAGAAAATGAGAAAGCCGAATGCTCAGTGGGCTACATTGGCAAAAGAGAGAAATCATAATCTTGAAGGATGGCAGAAAAGCTGGAATGCCTCATCTTCCATCACATGAAACACTGGGAGGTAGATCATTAGTTCACTCAATCATTACTTAACTTGTGATTCCGTGGATCAAACAGTGGAACATTAGTTCTTCTGTTATTCAGGTTTTGCTCAAGAAAAAGAAGAGCTAGGACCTGAAACTTGTAAAACTTGCAAGAAATCAATCCCAGAAAACATAGTCGCTTTGATGGACTAGAGAGAATTGGAGTCCAGTAGACTATGCTGAGTGAATCGGCAGAATGATCAGAGCATAGGAGCAAGAAAGGAGAGGCCAGGCAAGGGCATAGCTTAAATAAGATGTAGGTAGATAACCCTTCTGCCCCGTGAAGTAATGATTGGCAGTAGTTTCTTGGTGTGGTAAAGGTAAAATAGAATTTTAGCTGGTTTTTTAGTAAGTAAGAATCTCAAACTATTGCCTGACTTTTTATTTGTTGCACTTCAACTTATGAGACTCTCCTCTATCTAAAAAATAAAAATCATACATACACATGACCACACACTTTGGAAAGAGTCGGTTATTTAGACTCCGGCAGTAACACGTATTTCTGTTGAATAAGGAATTCGAAATTTCCCACATTCACAATACTTTCCTTTAGCATATTTTTCATGCATAGGGGTAAGGGAAAATGAAAAATGAAAGGAACTATCTGTCAAAAAAATAAAATAAACTCGATGAAGTACTAATGGAACTAAAGATTTGTAAATATACATATAGAAACATGTATTGATATAAGTATTTTTAGAAAACATATTATTGTTTAAAAAAGCGACAAAGAAAAAAAAAATCTTTTATTACTTTCTTCATCAATTCCCATCATATAATACACAATACATAGGAAATTCTTTGGACTCTCAGCTTAAAACTTCTAAAGGAGAGAAAAATAATACAAAAATAATAAATATATATATATCTGAAGCAACAATAATGATAATATACTTTACACACGATTCTCAAAAAAGGAATTATTTTTATTATTTACAATAAGTTAATAATTCCAATAAGTTATCTTAAAATGCGACCTGAACCTTCTGGCAATTAATAAAATTATTTACAAGATCATTTGCTGGAGAAAAATAATCAAATTCTTTCCAATAATAATACCAATACGATTTTAAAACAAATAATGGATTCAATCATCTAACTCTCAGACAGTTTATTATCATTATTATCTGGTTTCTCTTTCTTCTTTTTTATTATGTCTACTATGTTCTTATACCTCAGCATACACTCCTCCTATAAAACAAAAGAATATTGTTAGAACACATTTCAAAAACAAAATTCTCGAAGACTAAAGTTTAAATAAATGTATTGTAATGATATTTTATTTTATTATTAATTTACATATAAGTGTTACCATGGATATGAAAACATTAAGTTTTTATTAATTCAATATTAGTACATAAATGGTAAAATTAAAGTGAAAATTAAAGATTTAAAACTTTTATAAAAATATTCCATTATATTTGGTTATAGGAAAAAGCATTAGTTATTTATATAAGAGAAATAATTTCTTATATAAACAAAACTAAAAATAATTTAAAATTTGAACATTAAATAAAATTTTATATTTTCTATAAAAGACTTGATAGTTGAGTAAGTCTTCGTCAGTTTCTTTGATTCTATTACATGTCTATGTACTGCCCATTGTAACAGTTAATACTTTTTGTTTTTAATTAACAAGAGACTTAAAATATCACTACAATATATCTATATAAAACTGTAATACACCTAATAAAATATATCTATATAAAACTGTAATGTGCCTAATATTATTTATCTACACAAAACTGTAATATGCCTAATAATAACTTATTCTGAGTCGGTCTACGATCTGCGTTATACCTGTGACTCTAACTACTGGAAATTAGAGATCATAAAAAACATATGTATAAGGATAGTAACCAACTATCCTCAATATACTAAAATTTTAAGCATATTATCTGACTGACTTACGGTATAAAACTTCTAATACCTTAAAAAGGTAGAAGAAGAATTATAGAGAATGGGAAATGAATTTTTATTTTTGTTTTGTTAATTTTACTTCTTTATAAAATTAAAAATATGTTTAAAAAGGAAATTCAAAGCACTTTACTGCATCATGCATAAGGTACTTGCACCTTAACCTTATGACAAACTAACTAATAATTAGTAAAAACAACTATAACAAAAAAAGATATATCTTATTGATAATTTTTCTATAACTCACCTTAGTCTTTCCCGGTACACATTTAGAAATTTTTTCCCATCGATCACCAACTGTTCCCTTCGGATAGGAAGCCAAAGCTTGCTCGAAAGCCTTCTGCTGTGACTGACTCCATGGAGTTTCCGGTATCTCCTCAATGTTTCCTGTCTTACCACCCTTCGTCTTGGTCTTCTTTGGCTCGTCTGCTACAATATCTTTGGTCTCTTCTTCCTGTTAAAAACAACTAATGTCAAAAGCTTGCTTATTTTTATAAATATAATCGATGACATGAATAGATGAAGGAGTTATGTAAACAAACACATGAATCTGAGAAAAGAATGAATTTAATGTTTATTTATTCCTACTTGAGACTTGAAAATTAACTTTTTAACTTCTATAACTACAACTCTTAAGTTTAGAAATATTAAACAAGGTGCTATGAAGAAACGATTATTTAAAATATTATTCTAAGCAAAAATCTCTGTTTTTCCTAAAATGTCTTCAATTGTTCAATTCAAATTCTTTATAGATAGGCATTCTCCCATTAGTAAGCCATTAATCATTGTATAAAAATACCATTGTCAGAAACTTTTACAAAATCATTCAGGAAATTCATCTAATTCCACAAAA
>NW_027111321.1:186086-187643 GCF_000696795.3 Halyomorpha halys | reverse complement strand
ATAATGGTACTAGACAATGAGAAATATTTCTTCCTCTGTAATCTTTGTCAATATCAATTCCAGAGGTATGATTCTTTGATATATAACAGAATGTTTTCACCCGATTATAAACACTTTGGAAAAGGCACAGAAAATGAAATAAGGGCCTCAAATATTATATATTACAAGCTAACCGAGCTGCCCTTCAGTGCTATTTATAACAACATAACCATTTCAATATGTCATTGTGAAAGAGGACGTGATAGTTGAGAACATACACACGAGGGCACCAGAGCACTTGGTTCAGAATTTTGAGGATTCATTCCTACCTGGGTTAATCAAAATTTATTTCTGCCAACCCAGAAAAAGGAACCTTGACAATCCCACTCTGTGTAGGACTTATAAAAAAAAGTCAGTTAAGTTTTCTGTCAGTCTATAAAAAAGCTTGTTTTCTCAAAATTGTAAAAACCAGTAAACTCTAAATATCAATTAACAAATTTTAATCAAAATCGCATGGGCCATTTAAATATGATGATAAGTAGAGAGGAAATGCTGGTTCTGATCCTTAAAATTGAGCACTTATGAACTTAGAACCCTAGGCTTTATCCTATCTTAACCAAACCACTTCTAACCCCCTAGTCCTATTGTTAACCAACTTTAATTCTCCCAAAAACCACACATAACCATCTCTGACCACTCTTGATCCTTAATTGTTATCATTAATATAAAATTTATGGACACTTCTGCACAATATATGTATGTATTAAGATCATGCAGGTATGTACTTGTTTGTACAGGTGTGAACAGGTTTACCATAACTTGCTAGTCCGAACAATATATGTATATATTTTAAATTAATTAATACTTGCTTACTATAATAGATTGTATTCTTCAATACTTGAATCTGTTCGTACCTTTTTTGACAGGTTTGAACAGATTCAACTCGCATGCCTAGTCCGCACAATATGTGTATGTGTTTCAAGTTACTTAGCAATGATTAAGTAGAACACTCAAATGACAGGAGTTTATATATTACTAAAGTAATAAACTCTTCTTTATATCATACTAATATTACTGTCTATATAATACAAGGTAGAAGTAATAATATAATTTAAAAAATACAATTCTTAGAACCTTACCTTGAATTTATTAATTAAGGATACATTATTTACTGTTGAACAGGTAAACCTTGATTATAGTATAATACAGCTTTTTATTTCATTTTGTTAAAGTGGTTTATCAGTTCAAAGAAAAAATATACCAAAATTGGAGAAGTTTGTTGGGGGGAGGGTCAGCAAAGAACAACATAAATAAACAAAACAATATTTATTTATTTTCTGCCGACGTTTCGACTTGAGTTTCAGGTCTTCATCAGGGCTATAGAACAAAAGAGATAACAACAACATTTAGAGAAACATAAAATTGAAAAGGAATAGTATACAAACAAATTTGGAATTATACAAAATATTGAATTGAATCATAAATGATAAAAAATTGATAACTGATAATTGAATAGTAAATAAATTAAATTGATTGATAATCGTGGAATTAGATGGTAGTAGATTGAAAATAGTGAAA
>NW_027111321.1:181175-185471 GCF_000696795.3 Halyomorpha halys | reverse complement strand
TTCACTGACCACAATCACAACCATCTTCTCATTTATTGTTTATGGCATTTTACATTTTAGGCCTTTAACATGGCAAAGAAAACAAGATAGTGGAATAATTACATTATAACAAGAGAATAATTAATAATATTTACAGAGAAATTCTTAATCTCCCTTGTGAATAATTTATTTAAAAGTTTATTCAATCACAGGATTGTCATTTTAGAGTTCTGCCATATCTTTTATAAAATTTTCTGTTAAAACCAATAATTATTAATACGAAACTATTGGGTTCAGTTTAGTCAAGATGTGAAAGTACAGTTTCTAAACCAATGGCTGTGCAAGGAGGTGATTCGGTCAAGATCATGTTCAACTGGCAGAGTATCAACTTCATGGAGCATGGGTGTGCCACAGGAGGACTCCCAATTCACAAATGATTTAACAGAATACATAATTTAATTGTTTAAATAAAATAATTTGTCACCAAATTAAGTCACACTCTTTATTATACTACCATATACCAACGTTTCGGCCAACCGAGTCATCCTCAAGGACAACCTGAAATATAAATTTACTCCTCACATTCAACAATCAAAAACTTTTGGCAGGCTATTCTGCCCATGTCACTAAATTTAATCAAATTAACCTATTTTTTGTCACTTTTCCATTCGATTTTAAAACTTTAATTACATATTACATCAACACTATTATCACTCACAAAAATATAGTGTGATAAGTGAGTTATAATGTGTTAAGTTAGTGACAGTGTGTCATCAAATGCAGTCAAAGTGTTAACTGATGCTCTCTAATCGTAAAATGTCAATTTCAACAAAATCAGAAATAAATCATGATGAGTTTGCTGTTGACAGTGGAGATGTTGGTCGGAGCGTGTAATAAGATAACACAGATATGTTAAACTTATTTAACTATCTATCCTAGTGAATGCAATAGGAAAATCACATGTTCTAATCTAATAAATAATTATTCAATTATTCGATAGATAAACAATTTTTAAAATACAAATAATTATTATGCATAAATTATACAATATAATCTATTTTATAGATTCCTGTTTTTTTCTCTTATTTTTAAATATTGCAAACTGTAAATATTATTTACCATCTTTTATGAATTATAATTATTCAATTATTTAATAGATAAACAATTTTTAAAATACAAATAATTATTATGCATAAATTATACAATATAATCTATTTTATAGATTCCTGTTTTTTTTTCTTCTTATTTTTAAATATCGCAAATTGTGAATATTGTTGGCCATCTTTTATGATTTATAATTTCCTAACATTGTACTATTTTAAATTTATAAAGAGGAAAACGTTTTAAAAACTGATAGGGAATTTACACACATACGATAGGATCCAATAACTGCTAGGAGCTATGTTGGGGAATAGTTTACTAAAATTTCTTTAAAATATCTAAAAAAAAAAATAAATAAATACAAATAAAAATACTTAGCAATAATCATAAATTAAAATAAAGACATAATACATTTAGAAAAATAAAATTATCTGTGCATAATGGGGCTGATGTGCAAGGTATATATAAAGTGGCAAACCTAAATATATATTTTATTTTTATATTTATTGCACATTTATACCTTTATCTTAGGAATATTGTCATAAATATGTATGGAACATAATCCAAACAGATGACTAACCTAAAACCCCTACCTATAATTCAGGAGAACTATCTTACAATCAGTCTTTAAAAAAGATTAATAAAAAAATAAAATAAAAATTAATTTAAGGATTTCTGTGGAGGAGGTGGGACGGAATGTTTTATTTATATACGAAACATTAGAGAAAATGGTAGGAACTTATCGAGAGGAACAAGTAATAAAACCAACATGGTCACCACAGTGATCAAAACAACAAGAGGAAGAAGATGATGACGGCTAAACCAAAGGTACCATATTTGACTGACTTTCTTAGTTTCTTCAGTACCTGTTTTGCGATAGGCTTGAAGCCATCATCCTTCATTTTATGGGCCATGTGCGCCACCTCGTGTGTAGGCCTTCTCATCGTCTGTCCAATTTTTTCCCATCTGAAACGATCGACAAGAATATAATAAATACATTATGTTACTACAAGGAAAATTGCATGCTACAATATGTTATACTAATGAAAATTATTTTTTCTCACCTTTCCTGAGTGCCTGGGGGATATTTTTTCATAAGCCTTATGAGGTCAGCGAAATCGTCATCTGTCCACAATCCACCGCTGATAATTTTTACTGACTCTTGCGTCTTATTAGTTTCAGTTTTGACATTTGCATCTTGCGTAGGTTTTTTCTCGCTGTCCTTAATTTCTGGAGCAGTGAAGCCTTTTCTTCGCCTTGGCCCCCTCTCCCTCACAGGCATAACTTCTTCTTCGGAAGACTCTTCCCTAAGGCAAGAAGTCGAAGAGTATTAACTATATTCAACACTAAAAAAACTTCTATATTTTATATTACTGAATTGATACAGCATATAAATTAATTAAAAACTTTAAAAGTTCCAATCAATAAAAAAAAAAAAAAATTGTGTTAGTTCAGAAGTTTCACTAGGAAATGGAAGAATGCATTAAAATTTTATCAATAATGATCATGTGTTTCCTCTTATAGTTTAAAAAAGAAAATATTAGTTCGAGAACAGGACGAACTAAAAAAAAAAAATCAGGAGCGGCTGCTCAACTTTTTTAATTTGTTAGTATACAGCATACTGATCAGGCCAATAGATAATACTAAAAGGAATGAGAGATAATTAAATAGGAATTGTAGAAGACATTTTTTCCCTCTTCGACTCACATAGTTGACAATACACAGTCAAGGTTTAATATGAATGATGAATTAGGGTTCCCAGTGAGTCCAGATGGTACCCTAGTGGTAACCAACTTATTCTAACCAGAGTGGGAGGTTTGAGTTTTCCTTCTGTGTGAATGTAACAAAATAAAACTTAATCCATCCAGACAGGAATTGAACCTGCCTCAACTCAGTTCAGTTACAAAGGCTTCCAGGATAACAAGCCATTGTGGGATTGCAGGTAATTAGGAAGTAAACTTACTGGTGAAAGAAGCTTGTACACTTTCTATAGTGTCAGAGCCGTATCATACTCTTACTTGAAGGATGAACGAGCCAGAACTTAAATTACCATTTAAATTCTGAAGGACTAGCTCAGAAAGTACAGTCCTGAGGAGAGATTTTATAAGCAACTAGTAAATTCGGCAAAGCTTCGCTTCGCTACTGCTATATTTGAGGATGTCTATGTTTAAATATTTAAAAATTATTTAAAAATAAATAAAGGGAATTTTAATAATTTTTACTTATTCTCGTATGTTAGGTATAGCTCAGGTTTAAATATTAAACAGATAGGAGAATTTTATTTAAATTTTAAAACATTTTAGACTCTTAATTTAATCTCAGGGCTGGTTTCTAGGCAAAGAACACTTAACTTTAATAACACTTTTTCAAATATATTTAATTATATATTGAGCAATACTAAAGAATTTATGATTTACTATGATTACTGATGGTTTTTGATGACTTCTATTTCACGAAAAAACACTGTCTTTAAACAAAGCATTTGGTCCTCTAACAGTATTCAACAAATCTTATTCCAGCGATCTAAAACAAAGAGACACTTTTTGGATAATTCTAGATGTCCCACTGAGGGAGACAAGGGATGTTCCGGACCTCCTGCATCCAGGATACATCCTACCTTTCCCACGTATAAACTTCAAGTCAAAGTTAACCTAGAGCTATGTAAACATCGATTGTAGCACAACAGTTTTGAATTTTTTCTTATGAATTTTAATCTTCAACACTTATTTTTCAACTTCTAATTTTACTTGAATCTACTGTAATTACAAACATGATAGAAAGATAAAGTTTTTAAAATATTTGAATCTGCTCAACATCGCCGTGATTCAATGGACTCTGGGAGGACATGGGCCTTATCTTTATTTCGAACAACGTATTTCTACTTCATATTTGACTGGTGAAAGTTGGTTAGCATGCTTTTTTGATTTAATAGAACAAATAAATAATACTGAAACGATATATAAAATAAAAACATATTAAAAAACATATATATTGTAATATGCTCTTTTTTAGTGAATAGTATATTTTGATGTTAAAAGGGTTTTGATATGTTTTATTTTATGTATAATTTTAATATTGCTATTTGTTATTTTAAATTATAAAGCAAGCTAACCAGTTTTCTTTGTCTAAAAGAAATACGTTATTTTTTAAAAACAAGAAAGATGGCGGTGCACGTCCTTCCAAAGTGTTCGTTGGGTTGTTTGTGTTAAGATGGAC
>NW_027111321.1:161843-180515 GCF_000696795.3 Halyomorpha halys | reverse complement strand
TTCTGATTGCCTAGAAACCCACCCTGAGAAAAGAGTCTCTTATGTAATAAAATTTAAATAAAATTCTATTATCTGTTTAATATTTAACAGATAATAGAATTTTATTATCAAACACTATTGAATCGAACACTATTGAAACTTTGATATCAATTAATAGATGAAGTGATAAGACAGCAACTATAGTAACAAAAATGCTAATAGCTAACTTCACTATATAAAAAAAAAAAATTGTTGATCTACTTTACTGAAATCCTAATGTTTTTCTAATTTTTAATGTTCAATTTTGATAGTTAAACAGACTCTACGATGGGATTGAAATTTATTTGAAATCTTTACAGCTTTGAATGATTTCTATAGGAAACACAATTGTAAAAGTTTTTTTTAGTTAGAAACTTGTCAAATCAAGGTTGTCAAACCCACTTAATAAGTAGAAAAATGCTTATTAAAATAATTTTAAATATATTACAAAAAAATTTTCATTATTGATTCTTGTTTTAGCCCTTTTCTAAATGACAATGGATGTTGAAAATTTGCAGATTGATAAAAAAACTTTGAAGCTTAAATTATTTTAAGTGGAAATAAAAACATAACATACTAAATTCCTCTTACGCATCTAAGTCTGATATTATGCTAACATGCCGTATCTAATATATACTCACTCCACATCCTGTTCCTTCGCAGTTCTCCTCTCTTCGATGACTCTTTGTACCCAACGGTAAAAAAGTACTGGGAAATCCTTGACAAGAAAATAGCACAACTTGCAAATCTGAACTGGTAAGGTACAAGAAACCCTGCAATATTTGATAAAATTAGATAAAATAAAATATAACAAGCCAAGAAAGTAACTCAAGAAAATAAAAATGACTTGAGTAATTTGCTATTAATAATTTGAAGAAATTTGAACTTAATAATATTTAAAGAAATCTGAAATTAATCATATTTAAACAAATCTGAAATTAATAATATTTAAAGAAATCTGAATATAAGATGTTGGTTTAGTTTTGCTAAAAGGCATAAAACCTTTTGGTCATCAACGCCTATGGACTATTATAATTATAAAGATACACGCCCATACATATACTCATACACCACACATACACATATTTACTCACACACACTGACTAGAAATAATTTTTTTTTAAATGGATAGTCAGCACTGAACCGGCTGGGTAGAAAACCTAGAAGTCGACCAAAATTTAAATGTAAGCATTATATTAGGTCTCATTGAAAATTCTAGTTTTGACAGAGTTCTTACCTTCCATTTTTTATCTGAAAACAAATAAAAATATACAAAATGACTTTTACACAAGCTCATTTCTGTTGAAGACAAGACACTTTTGAAAACCATTTAGGTGCATCAATAAAGATTTTTTTAGAGCATGTGTAAGCAAAAGTTGTGGACATAATTTAATAAAATAGATACTAGACTGTTTTTACAATAACAACCACCAAAATCGTCAGCGAAATTAAAAATTTTTCCTCAAAACATCTTAAAATTAAGGAATGAACTATTCTAATTTTTTTTCTTTCCCCCTTGGAATGTAAAAAAATATATTTATAATATTAAACAAATATAAATAAGCTCAGATTGACCATCTCAAGGATATTGAATTAAATATAAACATAAAAAAAAAAAATAATTCAAAGTCATACGTTGGCTTTGGCAGCGTAGATACTAATTCTGGAAGTATTTGAGCAGTTTCCATATCCACTGCTTTACCCTTCTTCTGCTTTTTCTGTAATTTCTTACTTTTGAGATTCACAAATTCCTCCTGAGAAAAAAACCATAGATTAAAATACATACATGAAAAAAGCATTTTTCAATTACAATAAAAAATTTGACATTTTGAAGTCAAGCCTGTTTTCCAATGCATTTATAGATCAAATTGAACTCCTTCACTCGAACAAAAGACTATAAAACCTTCAATGAGAATTGTGATAAGACTATAAGTCGGATTCGGAGGTAGGGAAACTCTGTAACTCAAAGTTTCAGAAAATCTCATTTCTTGGTAACAATCCCCTCTTTTAATGAGATAAAGTCAGACTCTCATTCTTTACCTGGTGAGATTCTTATACTGTTGAACTGTGCTAACGAAATTAATTTTCTTATTATATCTGCTTTAATATGATGCCTGGAGAAAAATCATTTATCATTTCTTGCTCTACGATCAGGAGGTTCTTCTGTATCTGTCTTCTATCATTAGATTATTAAAAACAACTTTACTTTCCTCACCTTACCAGCGAATGCTTTACTGATGTTCCATCAATAGAACGATTTAGAATTTGAGTCCAAGACATCCGGGTAAGGATTATAGATTACGTATAACTGTTTTGTTAACTTATCTTTTTTGACACTTTTTTTTTTCTTATTTATATTCGAAAATGATATATTGGTATCAGCTCCATGCCACACCCACTAGGATTATAATGAAAGCTGAATACTGAGTAAGGTTAACTGTGGCTATAGACAGTCAACCTTAACTAAAATGTCCATTGATTGTAATCAAGTCCGATCAGCTTTCATTAGTGAAGGTTAACTTTCACTGAGCACATTTATTAATTGTTTCTTTCTGCGGACTGTATTTATGTGAATTCAGCTCTGACCTCCACTGTAAAGAACCTGTTGGGAATTTTTTTTTTTTTATCCCTTTTCTGCAGAAAGTGGAAATCGACAGCTGTGATCCAATTGAAGCTGTAATAATATAATAATGATAGGGTAGATTATATCACACTTTTTTTTTTGTGTGTGTGTTTGGCCTCTTAGAGTATATTCTGCTTATAAGTAAACAAATAAAAAACTAAACCTTTGTTTTATTAAGGAAGAGCGGTTCTTAATTATTGCTATGAGATTTTCTGAACAATTACTACAGCATTGTAGGTGAGGTTGACTTTCACTAGCAACTGTTGACCTTCACTAATGAAAGTGCATTTTTCAATTTTACTATTCAACTTACCCTAAATTTCCCAGTGTAAGTCGACCATGACTAGTGAATGTCAACTTTTCTTGAAACATCTATATTTCAATCACTGTAACATATATGTATTTTGTTGTAAATTAAAGTTTGAGAGTGAGAAAAAAAATTCCATACCCTTTTCCAGTCAATCCATTTACATCTATAGGAATGTTAAATTAAAATATTTTTATTGTAAACAACTTTAATTTCACTGTAAGTTTTTTCATAGTATAACAGCTTAGTAATAACTATAAAAACAAATATAACCCTTAATAAAATAAAAATACAGCACTAGTACAACACCATGCAGAAAAAGGACTTCTTTTAGATTTTCAAGACGTTTAAAAAGTAGATAAAGATAAGAATATTTTTAGAAGAAAACTTTTAGAAGACATTACAATAGAAGAATATCAAAATTGTGCAATAAATTAAATGTAACATATGCTGAACTACTAAGCAGATTAAACAAGTAAGGAACTTCACCTCCATTTTGCAGAACAGGAATAGATTAACAATTAATCCCACAGATTGCACTGTTAAGTTCAAACTAATACAGTTTAAACTAAGTTAGTGTTAAAGAAAAATGTGACAAATATTTTACTGGACTTTAAAATGTAAGGTGTTTAAGGATTTGTTTCCAAGTTTTTAAAAATTTTTAAAGGTAATAAATGTTGTTCAATAGGAAAACAAAATTATCATATGTAATGTTTCATGTTTCAACAGTTATATAGTTTCTTAAAAAAATAATTTGTGTATAATACAGTGTAATTTTTTCATTCCGAATACTCCAGTATCCGAACTGGTTTTAAAATAAAAGTGCACATGTGTAAAGCAAATTATTGTAATCACTATGAAAATTTGTACACTATTCCGATATCTGGTTATCTAATTCTTATCAAAGTGTTCATAATATATTTTATTGAAATTAGAAATACATAATATCTACTGCATAAATAATTTGATTCTGTAAAACTAATTTAATTAACAGTAGAAATATGTATAGTACAAAGTTTGTTGGAGAACTCTATACTCGTTTTCACTTATGAATAAACAATCTTATAATTTTAACAAATTAAATCACAACTTAGCAATTACTGAGGATGTAAAAGAAAAAAAAAAAAAGCATATCTGCCCAAAATACAGCTAGTGACCAGGGATATTATTTTTTTAAAACTTCATAAAGTCAAATTTCCAAATAAATATGTAAAAGAGATTAAATAAATAAAAATAATTATATACATTCATATTGTTGAATTTTATTTTATATCACTTTTCTTAATACTTTCTTTAATATAGACTTTTCACTAATCCGAACACCGTGCATTTAATTATTTATTTTAAACATAAAAAACCCCAAAAAAGAGAATAAGAGAAGAAAAGAAAACAACAAAATGTTGAAAATAATATAAAATTGTTATAATGATGGGAAGATAATTGACTGCGGACTATATATATGAGAAGATAGTACAAGAGCCCAAGAGGAGAAAAAATGCAGTTATCTCACCCCAATTTTGGATTAATTTAATGAAAACCATGTATAATTAATAGTCAAAATTGATGAGTCTGCCAAGTATAGGTAGGGGAATAAAAAATGGCGGCTGTTTCAAAGCGATAAAAAATCCCCGCCCGTGCCTAAGCAACGAATCCCTTTCACCAACCGTGATCTTTCCTTTGATGTTCAATGGAAACATTGATTGTTGCACAACAGTTTTGAGTTTTTCCATGCGGTTTTCTTTATGAACATTGTTCTTTAACACTTATTCTTGACTTCTATTTTTTTTTAAATGTATTGTAATTTCAATTATTATGGGAAGTTAAAATAAAGTTTTTAAAATATTTGAATCTGCTCAACATGGCCACGATTCAACGAACTTTGACAAGACACATCTTACTAACTTATTTCAAATATAAAAGAGATAGCTTGGGTTCAAATTAAAAACTTTAATATTTAACAGATAATATAATTTTATAACATAAGAGACTTTTCTCAGGGCGGCTTTCCTGGCAATCAGAAACAAACAACACTTTATTACTAATAACACTTTAACTTAATTACTAGACATTTTACTAATACAATAAATTCATTTTGAAACAAGACTAACCAATTACACAGCTTCCCCTGATAATTGTTGATCTCTTCTTCACGATGATGCTATATCCAAACTCCCAACAATGGCTTTATTTTCTTCCCGCCTCTAGCCGAACGGACGTCTTCTCCCAAAGCCAGTAAAATCAAAAGTCCCCTTTCCTCTCCTCTATCTTCAATGTTCACTGGTCGATCCAAAATATAATCGATTGTAGTACAATCGCTCTGCTTTATTTGCTATGATTTGCGATGTAAATAGTTTATTGATAATTGTTACTTTCTTCCATTTCTTCTTTGATTATTCCTTTTTCATAATTACTGCATAGGAACAAGACTTGACAAATTTCAATCCATGTTATAAAACACAAACAACCCAACGAACACTTCGGAAGGACGCGCACTGCCATCTTTCTTGTTTTGAAAAGCGTATTTATTTTAGATAATGAAAACAGGTTAGCTTGCTTCTTGATCCAAAACAATACCGAAACGACATACATAAAATGAAAACATAACTAAATCATTAATCTATCAATATCAACTATTCATTAAAAAAGAGCATATTACAATATATACATATATTTGTAAAGATTTTTCTCCTTAATTTTTTTAGTTTCTTATTTTTTGCCCATCCAAATAACTTATAATGTATTCTCACCTTGCGATAATTTCATTATCTTCGTAATGTATTTTTTAACTCTTGAGTCTTATGAGTCTGAGCTGAGCTCACTTAGATTTCAGATCTGCTACAAGTAGGCGGGTTGTAAGTTTTATTCTCTTTTTTTTCATCTTTCTTATTTACCCCCTTTTCCTTCTCTATTCTTTTCCTGTTTTTCCTTACTCACGTTATTAGTTATGTTCACCGCATATTATTATTGTCATATTTTTTAATCACTTCTTTAGTCTAACTTAATTTTATATTTTGTTTCTATATTCATATTTCTTTGTTTCTTTTCATTATAAAACTTTATATTTTTATTTCCTAAATTATGTTATTTTACTTACATATTTAATTACCTATACATAAATTTTCTTTTCTACTAATTCCATTACTTTTTCCATTTTATTAATTTTCATTCTGTTCGATTATTTACTTTAATCATTCTGTATATATATTTTTTTATTGATTGGTTGCTATCTTGTTCTTTGTTTTTTGCCCTGATGAAGGTTGGAAATTCTGGCCGAAACACGTTGGCACTATTAGATAAGTTTTTTTTTTTAAACTTATTTATGTTATTTTCTGACCGTACCCCCAACCATCTTCTCCTAAAATTGTTATAAAAATATTTATTTATGTTTTAACTTATTTTTTCATTAAATTATTTTATTTTATTAGTACTATTATTTTATTTTATTTTTTTTTTAAACTTAATTTATCCATTCAAGTGTTTCCTGTAACCGGCTTTTTATTATATTTTCCTTTGAATCTATGTGTTAGTTTTATTCTCATAAAATGTATCTATGTGTTTATTTTTGGTAAACTGATCTACTGCTGTGACTATAAATGATGGTCTGATCTCACATTGCCGTCTAATAGTGAATTTGTTTAGCGGGTCACTGAAGAGGATCTAGGAGGGTTCATTCCGGAGAGTGAATTTGTTGATCGGGTGAATTAAAAAATTGTGAAATGGTGAAATTGGAGGAGCAGAAATGGAAAAGAAAAAAGGAATGAATTGAAACAACATTTGTATTTGGTGTATAGACCGAAATTGATTGTAAAAGGAAACTGTAGGGAAAAAAATTGTTTTCTTTATATCTTATTATACCATGTATGTGTAATTTATATATGTCCGATTATGGATTGATAAGTATGCTGTGTGAGATAGCAACCTGATGTATTTAGGCAGCATAGATGAATACAGTATTTCTCTCTCTCTTTATAATGAAAAACTTTAGGTGTAATATAGTCTATATGATTTTCCTCAATCATTTTGGTTGATACATATTAATTAAAATAATTTTTTATATAAGATATAAGCTATGAATAAAATAAGATATTTTAGAAATTTAAAGAAACTTACAATAGCATATTTCTTCTCGAAGTAAGCAGCCCAAGCAACTAAGTATTGGCCAATAGTGATGATAATAAAGAGTATGATGGACATTTCCATCAAACCCATCTTTCGAACCTTCCTATAATAATACACAGCCTCTTTCCAGTCGGGAAGACCATTGAGGAGGACATCGTCATATTTGGCTCTTTTGGTGGAGTCTCTGAGGACGTCATGTATCGCAACGAGCTGGAACATTATATATAACAATATTAAAACTTTAAAGAAAAATACAAACTTCTTTATTAAAAAGTAACTAAAAAAGTCTGCCAAGTACATCGATTAGCATAGCTTCAAAACTATTTATAACTTTTTTTTTAAGTGAAATTTCTTTACTAACGTTCTAAAGCTCAGGGGAAAATAAAATTATAAAGGAATAAATTGATTACGTGAATAGGATGATGTGAATGCTCAAGATAAACATAAGTGGTAGAGGGAGGGCAAACTGCTCAGTTCTAGCAGGAAAATTTTTATATTGTAATAGAAGAATATGAGTTTACCAATACCAGCAGTGCTGCCCCGATAGAGTGAGTTCTTGTTATATCTTATTACTTATTATTATTAGAATTGAGATAGGAAATGGTTGTTCTATTCTAATTATTAATATTATTATTCTGGAACGAATATTTTCTGCCTTGAGCTGTAACAGGGGTCGCATGATCATTATGAATAAAATATTAAGCTATCTTCACACCACCAAGATGTGTTCCTCTTTTTGTTCTATTGGTTAAAAACAATTTGAGAAAAGAGTGACAGTATGCCATTTAGAAATTATCCAGCAAATATTATGAAAATTCTTTTCCAGTATAAAACTAATGGGTTGTAAAATAAGATTGTAGCGTTTTTCAATATTTCAACTTAATCCACTCTGTGTTTATAAAATCATGTTTACTTGGTCAATGATGTTTACATATTCTAAAAAAAGATTAGTTAAGTGCTTTTATGCATCAGTTTCAAACGAGATTCCTTATCTTTAAGTGGTATTTTGCTTGCTCAAAATGGAAGAGAAAAAAATTCATTTTCGTCATTTAATGATTTTTTATTTCTGAAAAGGAAAATCTGCTGCACACACGGTTAACAAAATTTGCAGTGTGTATGGCGATGATGCCTTAGGAGAAAGCACTGTCCGTAAGTGGTTTGCTCGGTTTAGAACCAGAAATTTTGACTTGGAAGATGCAAAGTGCTCGAGTGGTCCTTCAATTGTTGAGATTAGGACCCAATTCAATTGTTCCCAGACAACCCTCACTCTACGACACGGGATATCACAGAAACGCTTAATATGTCTCATGCAAGTGTCTCAAATCATTTGAGGGCTGCAGGATATGTTTCTCGAAGTGATATATGGATTCCTCATAATTTGACGGAAAATAATTTATTGGACCGCATATCCATTAGTGTTTCCCTCCTGAAACGCAATGTTAATGATCCATTTTTAAAGAGTTTGATAACTAGGGATGAAAAGTGGGGCCTTTACAATAATATTGTGAGGGAAAAGTCCTGGAGAAAACAAAGTGACCCGTCGTTAACGACTCCAAAAGCAGGATTACATCCAAAAAAGATTATGCTGTGCATTTTGTGGCATTGGAAGGGTGTCCTTTATTTTGAGCTCCTCCCGCCTAACCAGACTATTAATTCTGCAGTATACTGTGCCCAGGTGGAATAATTAAAGGCAGCAGTTGAGCAAAAGCGTCCAGCATTGGCTAATTGCAAAGGCATAATTTTCTATCATGATAATGCCTGTCCTCATGTGTCTTTGCAGACTCGGCAGAAATTATTGGAATTTGGCTGGGATGTGACCCCACCCACCCCACCCACCCTATTCACCAGACTTTGCCCCAACAGATTTTCACTTCTTTTGGGCCCTTCAAAACTCTCTTAATGGGAAACACTTTAATTCACTCAAGGATTGTAAAACACACATAGAGGAGTTCATGGCGCAAAAATCTGAGAAGTTCTGGGAGAACAGAATTAAAAATTACCTGAAAGATGGCAACATGTAATAGATCAAAATGGGTCATATATAATTGATTAAAAAATATTTACAAGAATCTGAAGTTTTTATTGAAATTACCAGTAAAAAACGCTACGAACTTATTTACAACCCAATTCAGATTGGACCACTTTTTTAAAAATAAAATACAAAACAATTTTTTTTTCAGCGGTGCACATTTCTTGTGGGCGGGCAATATGATCTCATATTACTGAGAAAAGAACAGTATTCTGCACTAACTGCTAACAGATTTGTTAATTTTGTCTATAACAGAATTGCATATTGATGCTGCACGTATCAGACCGGTTGAATCTTTCCTTGATCTATCAGTGAAAGAGAGTAGAAAGTCTTTTCAATTTCTAAAACTTTCATAGTTAAAAAGATACCTGCTGCGATCACCACACCGCTGAGATCCATCAGTTAATATTCTTCAGGAAAGCAAAGTGACAAAAGGCCACCTGGCGGTCTTCCTAATAACTGCTTATAAAACTTTTTCAAAAATGAAGTCATTAATAATAGGCCACATTCAGGTTTTATGTATTTCTGAAATAAAATGTAATACAATTTTGTTTTTAAATGGACCATATCTCTCGTAGATGAGCTATATGATCTCAAAATTTTAAGAATTCTGGACCCTCCTGGTTAATAATCAGTCATTGTGCTGGATCTTCCAGGGTCAAGTGTCTAAAGAGAAAGTATGAATTAATAATCGCAAAACAAGAAAAAAATTCCATAAGAAGGAATGTCCACAAACGGTTCATTTAGGAGATATTCATGTCTAAAGATTTTCATTGTTATAAATTGTGGTGCCATTCGGCCACTGCTGCTGTGCTGAAGAAAAAAAGCTGCCTAGCCTGTCCTAATGCTCAAAGTAATCACTTTGAACAACATTCAATATGAATATTAATTTTTATATTTCATTAATGAAATAGTTGAAATAAAATATTAATTTATTTATAATAATCTACATAACGCTTAACAATGAAAATATTTAGACGTGAATATCTCCTAAACAAAACATATACAGACAAACCTTCATAGGATATTTTATTTTTATTTTGAGGTCCTTAATTCATATTTTATATTTTATATAGAGATTTAATCCTGAAACATCCTGTATATACATACACAACAAATTATACGAGTATGGAGAAGTTTTTTTTTTTTTTTTGAACAAAGGATTGTAATGAGATAATATGAATATAATGTAAGAAGATTTAAACAGAGCCTCTTCATCTTCATATAAATAATAAAAAAAGAACTAAAAATAGTGGCATTGTGATTAATTAAAGTATTAAACTTTGATGAGTATTTTTATTGTTTAAATAAATAATTTATATCCATTATAGTCTCAAAACCTTTTATTTCCTTAACAAGTCCGACATTTCAGCCACCCTCAGGGACAATCTTAATACAATTTTTGAACTAAATAGTTTAAAAACAGAACTCCATGCAGGCTATTCTGCCCAGGTCAATTCAACAATTTCTAATTAGTCAATTTTCACATTAAAACAAAAATTAAAATTCTTTATCACAGTCACCTTTAGAAGGCATAAAACAATTTTAACAAATAAGTGACTGTGATAAAGAGTTTTAATTTTTGTTTTAATGTGAAAATTGACTAATTAGAAATTGTTGAATTTACCTGGGCAGAATAGCCTGCATGAAGTTCTGTTTTTAAATTATTTAGTTCACAAATTGTATTAAGATTGTCCCTGATGATGGCTGAAACATCGGACCTGTAAAGAAAATAAAAGGTTTTAAGACTATAATGGGTATAAATTATGTATTTAAACAATATTAACCAGTCTCAATTAAGTATTTAAGATTATAAATAGAGTATTTTAATTTTTATAGTACAAAGCAATAGAGATTAAGAGTATTAATATTTTTTTTTTTAAATTGGAAAATAAGATGTTCATAATATGAGTTTCAATAAAACATTAAATAAATAATATAATTAAATCTTGCATCCATTTTACAACTACAGTAAATATGCCGAGATAATAATACAGAAACAAAAAGCACAGGATGAGTACTGAGAGACTTCCTGGTCATTGACTGATAATGTACTTTTAGTATCGTTTAACGAATGTAGAGATAGGCTTAAATGCAAATCACGGAGAAAGCCAAAGAGGATTAAAAAAAAACCCAGATAATATTCAAAAAACCTTATCTATCTACAGTTATTATCTCAAAAGAACATTATTTAAAAATAAAATTTTATTAAAATAAATGATTTAGAAAATTTTCCAATTGTAACAAAAAATTAAAATTAAGACAAATTATTCGTAATTTTAAAACTTTTTTAGAATAATAATGCACCAGAAATTACATACATAATTAAGGTTAAGTTTTATAAAAACAAATTTCAAATTTGATATATATATATACATATATATATTTGGATCTCTAGTCCAAACATCAACATTTAACAAGTAGTCACCACTATTTTTTATCAACACCCCGACCATCTCCTTCTTAATAGATAAGAAAAAAAACTTGGCGATCATTTGATCATAAAGTTTTTTTTGTTTGTTTTGTTTTTTTCAGCCAAGACTCCCATTGGAGTCCTATACTGACCGTAAAGTTATTATAAAAATAAGCTAAACTTGTTGATAATATAAAAATAATCTTTATTAAATAATTTTAAGATTTATAGGAGAAAATTAGCATTTGTTCATTATTTTTAGTTATAGTCACCATTACATTATATATTGTTTAAAGTCTTTCTTTTAACACCATCAATTTGAACTACACAGTATGAAGTTAGAGGAGCTCACTCAATTGGACTGCGTTTAAGATCTTTTAACTTCCTACTCCTATATTACAATATGAAAATTTTTCTGCTGGAATTGACCAGTGATACCACTATCATTTCATCTCGAACATTCCCGTCTCCCTCCCATCACAAAATCAATTTACTCCCATATAATTTTTTTTTTTTTTTTTAGTTTCACTTCATTAAGATTTGTTAGAATGTTGAATATGAATTCAAGGCGAAAAAAAAAAAATAAAATAAAAAAAATTGAACTATGTACCTAACTTCTGATATTAAATACGATTATATGTAGACCTATTTTTAAAAACTAATTTGACTTTATCGAATTATTTGTATCAAGTTAAATATTGATTGTGTTATTAAATTACTTATTTTATTAATGCATGTTACACTTTATTCTTTACATTTCTGTTAATATTTTGTTTTGAAATATTCATGAATTAAAAATCAGAATTTGTTTTTGTTTGTTATACAATACAGGCAGTTTACAGAAATTGAAGGAAACACAAGTGATGGCTAATCAAAATTTAACTGTAACTCCATTTAGTAAGAATGATTTTATAATCTAAAAATATATTATATTATGAATGAAATATATTAGTTAATTATCACTGCTAATTTCAAGGTTAACTGAATAGTAAGAACTATAACATAATGCAATTTTAAGAAAACACACAATTACAAATCAATCTGAAGTCAGTTTGTCGATGAAATTAAAAATGAGATGAAACTAATGAAAAAATTAACAAAACTATAATTTGTATTCCAAACTAAATAAATAAGAGCAAATTAGTGCTCAACAATAGCTGTATATTAGATGAAAAACATTTAAGACATTTTATACTCCCAAGAACACAAGATGGCTGGTGGGTTACAGAATTACATCAAAAGAAGTGAAACAATAAAAAAAAAAAAAAAATGTTACCTGTCTGAATTTGACGTTAGCATCTGGAGCAGCATTTTTGTCCGGATGTAATGCAAGCGAGAGTTTCCTAAATGCTTTCTTTATCACTGACGCATCAGCGTTCTAATAAACAAATAGATTAATACATACAAGCAAAAATAAAAAAAAAAAAACAACATTAGGAAAGGATATAAACCCACCTCTGGAACTTCTAGAGCTTCATAGAAACTCTGACCAATCTCTTCGACTAAATCAAAAATTTCAAGATCGTCTGAATCCCAAGCACGTACAGTTTCAATCAAAATAAAAACTACAATAAATTTGAAGAACTTTGGCATGGTCTTGCACTAAAAATCGCTACAGACCTAGAACAAAAGATAAAATTAACTGACCAGACTGGAGGAAAATACTTTTTTTTTCAGCAAAAGAGCTTTCACCACTCAATTGACCATGTTAAATGAACTGTAACAGAACTGTTCACTCAGTAAGAATGATATAATCTTTAGCAACCAACAACTCATTAAAGCATAACAGTGTTGGATAATTCTCACTTCCAACTGAATACTATGTTTACACTATTCAGCAATATGTTTAATTGATTTTCATAATAGGAACACGATTTTTGGCATTTTCAAGGATAAAATAAAATCTTATGTTTTAAGAATAACAAGAAATTTATTCAACATCGGTCAATTAAACTGAATGAACCAAGTATTAAGAGGACGAAAAGCAACCTAAATTTAAGTTAAACATTTCTCATCTGACAAAAATAACTATTCTTGGTTGACTTTAATAACAATATGTTGATAACTGACAGTACCTGATTGGAAGATCGACCATTAGCTGTAAGTTTAAACAAAAATTAGCAACACCTCATAACCGTACTCCCTGTACCTGCCAACACTGAAACCGTTCTTTTATTCTTTTATGTCGATAGACAACAATCGATAGCTCTTCTAACTTATCGATAGGCAAAGCAATAAATAATTAATGTTTTCTCGTTTAAGCCACTTGGAAAAAAAATCTTTGGCTTAAAAATTTTAAGTTTAATCACGTTTTTAAGAATAATTATATATTCTACGAAATATTTTCCAATTGCATTCTTTTTTTTTTCTTAATAAAGGAGAGAAGATGGTTTGGGTGCGGTCAGTGAAGAACACAAATAAGTAAAAACGTATGTAGTAGTGCCAACGTTTCAGCCAGAATTTTAAGCCTTCATCAGGGCTAAGAACCAAATACAAGATAACAACCAATGAATAAAAGGATATACAGGAATATTTGAAAATAATAAAATAGCTTATATTATGGATTCATAAATGGTGTAATGTATATAAGTTTTTAATTATAAAGTATATAATTATTATTTGCCCCGCAACCTCGCCAAGTTTTTAATTTTGGCCCTTGAGGCTCTGTAAGTCGAAAATTTATGGTATAGAAAAAAAGTGGTACGATTGGCGCAGTATTTACAAAACATATTGAAAACATTCAATATAATAATAAATAAATTATAAGATGATAAAGGCTGTATGAGAAGAGCAATATTAAAATTAATTAAGAGGAAAGAAAAAATAATAAAATACATAGAAAATCTAGTAAGTAAATATATATACAAAATGAAAATTATTTAAAATAAAATAATGAAAGAAGTGGTAAATAAAACTTATATATAGGTAATTAAATAAGTAAGTAAAATAACAGGGTTAAGGAAATAGAAATATAAAGTAATAAAGAAATAAAATATAAAGTTAAGTAAGATAAAGAAGTAAATATGACAATAATAATATGTGGTCACCATAACTAATAACGAGGTTAAGGAAAACATTTTAAGAAGAGAATAGAGATGGGAAGGAGTATAAAATAAAGCACAAGAAAATAAAACGTAAAAAACGAACCTACTTGGAATAGATCTAGTCAAGTGAAGTCAGTGGCGCTTGAGTTAAAAAAATATGCTGGAATAGATGAAGAGTAAAAGGTCAAGAATACTTTACAAGTTACATTACTTAGATGAGTAAAAGTAAGGATTTTTTATTTTACATTCATAAAATAAAAAACTAATTTTATTTAAATTTTTTAATCACACTCCGCTTGTGAATCATTTTCTCAATCCCTTGTTGGGATAGCATGGCTCTCTTTTGGAAAACAAAAATAAGAGGATTAAAAACATTTATTAAATCTCATATTACTTAGTTATTATTGGGACTGACCTACTACTTACCATCGTTTTTTTATATATATTTATTGTTTCTTTGTTAACATTCGCTCTTGGCTGAACAAGAAATGATTAAAGGTACCTCTGCACGTTTCAGGTTATTTAGAATGGCTGGTACAAGTTGGCCTGAATTTGTGGCTGACCTATCGGATGTCGGTTTTAGGGCACAAACTAAAGGGCGCTTGTGCTGTATACACATGTTTGTGTTCAGTTGGCCTTGTTTTAGAATATATATATAGATAAATATTCGTACTCTTTGTGTTTCACTTAATTAAATAATTTCCTCAACCTACAGATTCAAAAGTCAACTCCATTTTAAGATTGTTTATTGTAAAATTCTATCGACTCATTGTGAATACTTTGTTTTAAATCTTGTCAATTAAGTTTAACAGTTTATTTTTTATTTAACACAGCACAAGTATCAGTTTATAAAGACATTAAATGTTTGGATAATTAAATTAACAAGTATTTGATAACAAATCTAGAATGAAAGTTGGATTTATGTAGTACCATTTCTATGAATTTTTATCATCTACCCCTAATTTGCTGATGTTTGTGTTTCATTTTATTCTAATTATCTTTATTTTGTTCCTTTTTACAATGAGAATAAAGTAAATTGAATATCATTGCAGACAAAAGAACAAGAGCGTGGATACTGACGCTTTTTTTTTCTTTGTTTACCAAACATTTGTACAAGTCTTGGATTTGCGGCAATCGGAAAACGCGTAGATCCAGTATTATAGTTTGAAAGTTTTTTTTTAAACTCTTGATGAAGGAGGGTGTGGATTAGATTACATTCATTTATTGGCTTATATTACGGCGTAACCATGGAGTTATCCAATTGGTGTTAGTAAATTTGTATATTAATATTTAAAGTTATTAAAATTTAAAAGTATTTCGATTATAGTTTTTAATAGGAATGAGTGAACTGAAACTAAATACTTCAATAAATCCATACATAAGTATACAATATAATACTACTACCTTCTTGATGTACTCGTAATATCTTATATAAAGGTATTCCTGTTGAGTGTCAGTTTTTGGGCACAAATCAAAGAGCGCTTGTGCCGCATTCACACATTTGTGTTCAGTTAGTCTTGTTTTAGAACTACCAACAGATAAATGTTTGTGCTATCTCTGTTTTAATTAATTAAAGAATTTTCCTAACCTTTGAATTCAGTCATTATTTATAGTTTAAGATATTTTAAAATTCTATCGATTTGTTCTATACATTGTTAATTATCTAAATTATACATAAATTGCATACTTTCCAACAATAATTAGGGGTATTCATGATGTGTTAAATGTTATAAGTATAGAATTGTGAGCACCCCTATTTAAGGTCGTGTTAAATGTTAAATACATAAGAGCTACTATTATAGTTTTATAACCTTTCCTTCCAAAAACTTCATGTTATTGTTTATTTCTACGTTTTGATTAAAGTAATTTATTACAACATGCCTAAATTGAGTTAAAAGTGCAAGTTGTGTAAAAGTTTGGCTACTGAGTGTCTTGTTGATCTTTTAACTTGTGAGGAAGAGAATCAAGATGAGCTAATTGACATCTGTCATTGCATTATTATAATTGTTATCCATTGCTTTATTGGTTTTTAAAACATCCAAAACAATACTAACACAATCAAAACACAAACTATGAGCAAGTAACTTAACTCAAAATGACGAGCCCATCTAGTCTGTTGCTTGACGTGATTCTCCATGTAACAGACTCCCAACCATGTTATATGTTATATCGTTTAAACAAGCTAAAAGAAGTAAATATTTCTCCATTTAA
The DNA here is from genome assembly GCF_000696795.3 of Halyomorpha halys. NCBI lineage: Eukaryota > Metazoa > Arthropoda > Insecta > Hemiptera > Pentatomidae > Halyomorpha > Halyomorpha halys. Next base: position 163,751 of record NW_027111321.1, on the reverse strand, counting down.
CATAAGTTTTTTTTTCCATTTAACACGCATTGACATGTTAAACTAAAGATCATGGATGCCCCTATTATAAATAAATATATCTGTTTAAGGAATTAATGAGTTTGTAACAGCATTGGGGGTGGGATAGTCTCGTGCAAAAGACACTGAAAATAGGTTAAATTGAAAGGGTTAGCCGTCAAATTTCACAAAAACAGACAAGCATGTGGATTGCTTTATTGCTTCCTTTCTTTACCAAGCATTTGTACAAGCCCTGAATTTGTGACAAGTAGTAACCGTATAGATCCATCAATAGGCTCTTAATGAAACACCATATCGTAAGAAAAGTATCGATACCTTTAATGTGTTGTATGGAAAGTATCGATACACTGAGTATCGTATGTATCGAAACTTCCAGCTGATATTAGCTCTTGTTTATTTCAGTATGACGCTAATGCTTATTTGTATTAATTCTTCGGTCTAATTATTTGTCTTTTTTAACGTCATTTGGTTTCTTTCATACATGTTAGTCCTGTGCACAGGTAATTTATGTATTTTTATTGTTTTACTTAATTCCTTTTAACTTTACAATTTATTGCTATATCAAGATTATTTTGTTGTTAAATTCTCAGTCTTTGATCTCTCCCTATCTTATTAAATTAATCTCATTATTTGCTTAGCCTACATAAATTATTAATAATAGTTATAATATCTTTTGTGGTATGAACATAACTTCGACAATGGTAACTAATTGTTATGATTAAAGGATATTATTTCCCCTTGAAGCTTTTAAATTTTGTTTTAATAATCTTACTGAGACAGACTTTATTAAAATTATTGACTTTTAAAACTGTTTGATTCGATATCCTATGTCCTTAACAATCCTGAATAGATTTTGCCCATAAGGATTTTTATAAAAAAATTATTTTTAATCTGGAACCTTTACCATAAAAGAAGATGTCAACTTCTAGTTTCCTTCATTAGTTCCGCAAAGAATTAATTATGTAATTTGAGGAGGAAAGTTTCTCTATATATCTTTTAAAGAATCACACATCCACTGTGTTGTTGAAAATGTTGAAGTTTTATTCACTTATTGGTATTCAAACTAAAATTAAAAACATTTTAACTTTTTAGAGTTATGTTACTTGTTCAAAAAGTGAAAAATTTGCAAATGACTAGTTGTACTAAATTTTTTTTTTCTTCAATTGTCGTCTAAAATTCTTATCTAACCACCAATGTTTATATTAATGACTAAAGATTTATCAAAACTTAGAATTTTATATCTGCTTTGTTTTTGACATAATTTTAATTATTTATAAAATATAGATGTGGATAGATAAATAATAGTATAAAGGACTTACTAAAATAATACTAGTTAAATCATGATGAAAAATCTGTGAAACTGTGTTGAAGAATGTGCTGTATAAAAATAAACAAAACACAAACCATATATATATATAAATCAAATTAAACTAAATTAATCTGTTTCGTAATATAAAAAAAAAATATTAACAATTTATGTCCAACAGGATATTAAGTTAGGACTATATAATAAAAAATTACTAAAATATATTAACAATATGAAGGATATTATAAAATATTTGGATTAACAGGAGGTAATGCTCCAACAGGATTGTAAAAATTGTGAAAAGATTTTTATAACTTCAAGAAACCTTAAAACAAAAATAACACAACAAATTGCAAATTGTAAAAGTATAAAAAACCTAAATTCTATAATATAAACATCACAAAACAACATAAATTTAATCTCAATAAGATATACTTACTGTATTTCATAAAAAATACATGATATTGTAACACATTTAACGAAAAAGTAGAAAAATATTAGAATCCATATTTAAAACTAAAAATAATAATATTAGAAAAGGAAAATGGACTGGGTGCGGTGAAATAAAAACTCAAGTATTTAAA
>NW_027111321.1:160604-161015 GCF_000696795.3 Halyomorpha halys | reverse complement strand
GTTTTAGAACAAGCCTGAAGTCTAGATTGTTACTCAGACTGAGTATTTTACAGTGTAATCTCGGTAATCTTAACACTCCAGTAATCGTAACTGGAGTAAAAAAAATTTACTTTTTATGAGAAAACTCATCAGACAATAACATATCTGTTTTTAAATGGAAGTACATATGTAAAGGACATTTTTAACTTTCCGATCTGTACGAAAGTTAATGTAATCATGAAAACCCAAATTCTTAGTTTCAATATTAGGTAATCTAATTCCTAATAAAGTGTTCATTATATATATTTTGTTGGAATAAATAAATTAAAATAGTTATGTACATTTATATTTTTGATTTGTTTTACACCAGTTTTTAAAACTTTCTGAGTGTTTAAACATTTTTAAATATTTTAGTATTTTTTAATAATTTCT
>NW_027111321.1:157010-159425 GCF_000696795.3 Halyomorpha halys | reverse complement strand
AGATGAATTTAGCTCTCCAGAAACAGTTGAAAAGTTGCTCCCGACTGGACCTGATTTAAAAAGTGTCTCACACAGCACCACTCTTCTATCTATAAGGTTGTGAACAACGGTGATTTGAAAATAGCTAACCTATTTATAAAAAAGAGGAGCGAATATGATCATAGAAACCAACGTAGGAGCTCTGCAGCAGCAGACATTTTGATCGCCAAAGCTTTGGTTAAGGCTGGATCCTGGATCGATAAGAAGGGCATCGACGGACTAACTCTATTAAATAAGGTTCAACACTTTATAATCAATTTCTATTCCATGCTGTCTGAAAAGAAAACTATAATACCGTGTTTACTGAAAGAAGCAATAGATATATTGGTCATGAAAAGAACTAATGTCAATGAAAGAAAAATTGAAAATAGAACAGCCTTGCATGAAGCAGTTGCAAGTGGTAACCTTTCTGTGATCGTTTCCTAATTTATAAAGAAACGGAGGTTAACGCCAGGGATTTCAAAGGTAGGACTCCTTTATTATCGTCATCTATAGTGGCCTTACAGTTACCATTGGTATGCACCTTGTGAGAGTTACCCAGTCTAATGAAGAAGATGACTTAGAAATAGCTTCAGCCGGTAAAATCCTCGAAGCAGCTGCAAGTGGAAATATAAGATTGTTTAATATACTTATTGGAAATGGATTAAGTATGAATACTGTAGACGAAGATCATAGAGATGCTGCTAGAGGACGTGATTTTGTTGAAATTATTTAAGAGAGAAATGGTACAAAATGAAAACAAAGGCTGATAAATGGAATGCTTTACACGCAGTCGTGAAGAATGGAAGCACTTAAGTGGTCAAATCTATTGGACAGATATCAGTATTTTAAGCAATGATGACATAAATCCACATTTCAATGCCTCATACGATGGCCAAACTGCTGTGGTGAGTCTTTTCGTCGAGAGAGAAGCTGATGTCCTAGCCAAAGCAAATGGTTGTCTAGCCGTCCACATTGCATTGTCAAGAGGTTATGAAGAAATTACTGACCTCTTCCTATAGAAGAGCATCAACATAAATGTGAATAACTTTCAGAGTCCAAAAACTCTTTATGAAGCATCAGAGTAGGAGCATTCTTCTGTTGTAGTTTTATTAGTTAATTAATAAAGGAGGCGAAATGGGCACTAGCACCAAGGAGGATAGTCGCGGTTGGATACAATTCCACATTGCTGCAGCTGACGGTCATATTGAAATTGTTAAATTGTTACTTGACAGAGGTATTTATATAGATGGTTCAGATAGGACATGAGTCGATTGTGTGACTATTATTGAGCCAAACTGCTAACATAAAACCTAATAATGGTTAATTACAGATCCAAATTGCAGGTAATCTAGAAAATTTAATTTTAGTGAAACTTTTCTCGAATGCATCTTGAGAATTGTGTAATATCGATGTTATGAATAAGTATGATAAAAATCCACATGAGACCATAACCTCAGATCAAGGCAATATTGTTAAATATTTGATCGATAAAGGGGCTGATTTAAATATTCAGAAAAAATGGTCAGGTCCCAGTCCGCTTAGTTGCAAATAAAAGTCCATCTTCCTGTGGTCCAATGGCATATAGATATCAGAATAATTGTCAGAATATGCAGTGATAATATATCCTCATATGAAATAACTGAATATGGATTTGATAATGCAGTTCAGTATCTTCTTGGAAAAGGGTCAGACTTAAATGGACTCAGTAATTTTGGTTTTCAACCAATGTTGATCCATAATTCACCATGAGCGAGTAGTTTCACCACACTCAGGCAAGGGGACAAAAGGCAGAATGAGGGAGAGGACAGATCATAAGAGAGGAACAACCTTAATAGATGAGAAGAACCAGTATTATTTTTCATCAAAATTGCAACCAGAAAAGACCCTGTTGCTTATAGTTGTGTGGAATCATGTCAAAGAAGCCAAGGCATTGATTAAGAAAAGTGTAGAAATCGATGCCAGAGGTAGTGAAGACACTATTGTATATAGCTGGAGATCAGGGTCATTTTGAAATTGCAAAGGCATTGATCGAAAAGGGTGGAGATAAAAATGCGATAAGTAAATCAGTGGATCTCTCTTGGATTTGGCAATTTCTCAAGGACGTGCTGACATAATAAGGCTTTTAAGAAATTAATATTTGTTTTTATACATATAACATTTCTTTTTAATAATAAAATAAAGACACTTTATTTTATTTTATTTACACTGTTTTTTTTTAATATTATTTTATTTCCAATTTAATTGGTTTTGGTAATGCCAATTTACTCCAGTAAATCCTTTACATCTATAACAACATCGATACAATTTATTTTATTATAAATAATACTGTGTTAACACATTCGTGTATAAATGAAATATTTAAAAACTTTTATGGTTTTTAGCCTACCTATGGTT
>NW_027111321.1:151391-155940 GCF_000696795.3 Halyomorpha halys | reverse complement strand
GAGAGGAACAACCTTAATAGAAGAGAAGAACCAGTATTATTTTTCATCAAAATTGCAACCAGAAAAGACCCTGTTGCTTATAGTTGTGTGGAATCATGTCAAAGAAGCCAAGGCATTGATTAAGAAAAGTGTTGAAATCGATGCCAGAGGTAGTGAAGACACTATTGTATATAGCTGGAGATCAGGGTCATTTTGAAATTGCAAAGGCATTGATCGAAAAGGGTGGAGATAAAAATGCGATAAGTAAATCAGTGGATCTCTCTTGGATTTGGCAATTTCTCGAGGACGTGCTGACATAATAAGGCTTTTAAGAAATTAATATTTGTTTTTATACATATAACATTTCTTTTTAATAATAAAATAAAGACACTTTATTTTATTTTATTTACACTGTTTTTTTTTAATATTATTTTATTTCCAATTTAATTGGTTTTGGTAATGCCAATTTACTCCAGTAAATCCTTTACATCTATAACAACATCGATACAATTTATTTTATTATAAATAATACTGTGTTAACACATTCGTGTATAAATGAAATATTTAAAAACTTTTATGGTTTTTAGCCTACCTATGGTTGGTTAATCATTTCATGTGAACTAAATATTTTTGCTATTTAAAATAAAAAAAAAAATAAAAACCTTTGTAAAAAATGTTATTTAAAGAGTATAAAATTAAAGAATACATTAGTAAATAAATTTATATACTTCAAAAAATATATTTTGAATAATGTCGATAAATAAATTTGAACGAGTGTAAAAACTTTTAAAGTGGTAGAACCCAGAACAATTGTAGCTGGTGAAACTAGGGCAGTACTAAACAGTATTAACTAAACATGGTCAGAGACAATCCAAGGTAGATTAACAGACTTTCAACCATCGTTTTAACATGCTAAAAGAAAAAAAGATTTCTCCATTTAACACACTTTAGCATGTAAAACTAAAGGTCATGAATACCTTTATAGCAGGAACTAAGAGAAGAAAATAAGGTAAGCATATGACAATGTTTGGTAAATTAAGGAGAATAATAAAGGTCGAGAGAATAATGAATAAATCAGGATATTAACCTCTGGCCTAGCAGATAAACATAAAAGAGATTTAATGTAAAGTGGAGGAGTGAGGAAATTGACCATTCTCAAAATTTGGTGCTATTTAGAAATAATTAAAAAAAAAAATTAAATATGATTAAATCGTTTCTTTTTATTTTTGTTGCTCCTTAATAATATCCTGAGGTGGATACCCACTTAATATAGTATTTGTGGTATTAATTAATAATTAATAATGAAGATAAAAAAAAAGGATTAAAATAATAATTCTCAATAAAAGATAAAAGTAAAGTTAATAACAAAAATAATGACATTCATGGATTTAACAAAATAAATAATTGGAAAAAAATAAAAAGACTTCTAATGGGGGAAAAAAAAGTTAATTTGAGAAAAAGATAAAGAGAGAAAAAATTAAAATAAAATAAAATTTGAGAGTGACAATAACATCTTTCTCTAACTCCTGTCCCATCAAGTGTGGAGTTGCAATCTCAGTCCATCTAGCCCACCGGAACTTGTCCCTTGGAACTTGTTGGCTAGTCTTCTCATCTCCAGGATGGTGCGTCCTCTTGCTGCCCCTAATTTTCCAATGTAATCAGAGAACATGTACCTGGGTCTACCACAAGACAGTCTTCCTTCTGGCCTAGCTTCTAAATACCACCTGGCTTTTCTGGTATCATCCATGATACAGACTGTCCATACCATTTTAGTCACCGATCCTGCATTGTGTCGTGTACTGATTTCTCACCCAGATCCTCCTGAATTCTTTCAGTTCTGACGCAGTCCCCTAGTTTTACCAACTATTGTTCGGAGGAATGTCATTTCTGCTGACGTTATGCTACCTATATGCTTTATTTGCAAACCTCTTATTTTCTAAGGATGTCTGAAGAGCCTCTTCAGAGTCAGATATCATCGACTTGAGCCAGCAGTGGAGTTAGGTTCCAAAAACCTACTGGTGCTCTTGGACATCTATTACTAACCTTCCATAAGGAGGACAAATAGTAGTGGGCTTAGACTCTCTCCCTTCTTTACTCTGTTATAAAAATGGAAATGCTGCGATATCTGACCATTAAGTCTTACAACTTGGGTCTTGGGTCTTGATACACTGATTTGATTGCACTCACCAAATTTGCTGGCACTCTTCTTGTTATTAGTGTGTTCCATGTCTCCTGCCTCTGGACTGAGTCAAAAGCCGCCCTCAGATCCAAGAATGCCAAATAGACTGCCTTTCCTCAGTCCCACACTTTCTCTAATATCATTCTCAAGCAAAAAATATGCTCCTGGGTCTGTCTTCCATGTCTGAAAGCTTGCTCTTCTTCAATATCTTGTTCCACAATACCCCACAGTCACTGCTCTAATATCCTAGGGTATATTTTTTACATTACTGAGAATAGGCATATTCGATTTGATTACCTTTCTTGTAATTGGGATTATGATGTTGTTTTCCCATTCTCATGACAGTAACTTAAGGTTCCAAATCTTTTGGAACAGCATTTGAAGGAAAATTAATCATTTCATTGCCGCCATATTTTATAAATTCCGGAGCTATGCCATATGGTCCTGGAGCTTTTCCTGGCTGAATTTTGTTGACTGCCAATTCCACTTCATCTTTCCCAATCCCACTGTCCATATCTTCAGGATAGGTATCTACTCTACCTCTCCTTCTGCAGTCTTTGTAGTTATGGTGAAGACGTTCTTCCATCCTAAATTTTCTCTAAAAGAACTGCCTCCAGACCTCCAGCACTTTATATTTTTCGGTCACTACTTCCCATTCAAGTCTTTAACCTTCCTGACAGGTTTTGACCTCTTACCCTTCAAGGCTTTCGTAATATGCCAGAACTTACTAGTATTCTTTCTATAGTTTTGTTCAAGGTCTTGACCAAACTTTTCCCAAGTCCTACTCTTGACTCGTTTAATTATTCTTTTAGTTTCATTTTGATTTCTGACATATTCATCCCCTTCTTGAGCTTGACACTTCTTTTGACATCATCATTCCACCACATTATTTTCCTGGTATGGGACCTTATTTTTGGTTCTCCACATACTTCACTTGCTGTATTCAGTATGCAGTTCTTAATTCCATTCCAGAGATTATCCAGCGTACTTTCCCCGTTTACTAATTGGAGGCGACTTTCGAGCAGTTTCTTCTTGTTTATTTTCTATTTTCAGCTTGCTAACATCAATCCGAACATATAATTTGCTGAATCCCTTTCTTGGTTTGATTATTTTTGTATCCGCTATAAGAGGTTTGTGGTCTGTGCTTAGTTCTGCCCCCCTTATGACGTTTATATCAGTGAAGAGCCTTCTTAGGTCCCGATCGATTATAAAATAATAACTGATGCTCTTCCTCAAGGTTCGTTCTCCTCTACTTCCTAAGGTGATCTTGTGGATCGTTTTATGATTAAACCAAGAGTTGCCTATGAGCATATTATTTTCTATGGAGAATTCTATGAGTCTTTGACCGTTACTATTGAGCACACTTTCTTCTCCCCTCGGACCCATCACTCCATGCGTATTCACTTTATTGTTTCCAGTCCTAGCTTTAAGATCCCCGATTATCATTATCATTCTACCTTTGTTCCTAGCATCATCTACTGTCCTTTGGAGATCTTCATAGAACTGAACCTTGCTGAAGGCTGCTGCGTCTTCTACCGGGATGTATACCTATATAACAGTAGTTTTACCAATTGACAGCACTTATATCTATAGCAATGATCCTTGAAGAAATTGGTTGCCAGGATTCTACCTTCTTTCAGGGTTAAGTGGCGAAACTGAAAATAAGAATTAAGAACATCAAAAGAAGAAAAAACTTTCCTTTGAAGGTATGTCCGCAAACACTTTGTTAGATATTCATACCTAAAGATTTTCATTTTTATGAATTATTTAGGATTTATGAAATAAATAAAACTTATTTATTTGTTCCAATTACTTTATTAATTAAACGTAAACATTAAATTCATATTAAATGTTGGTCAGTGATTTTCTTGAGCATTAAGACAGGCTCGGCATCTTTCTTCAACAGCAGCAGTGGCAGAAGACACGTTATTGTTTCACAAAATTCAATTATCCTTCTTCGTAATGAATTAAGATCATTGACCGGCCTTGCATAGAATTTTTGTTTAGTGACACCCCCCCCCCCAAAAAAAAAATCCAGTGATAAGGTCTGGAGAGCGTGCAGGGCAAGCCACTGGACCTGCACAGCCAATCCATTGAATGGGATAATTAACATTTAGCCATTGTCGTGAACCTCTTCGTTAATGTGGAGGACAACCATCTAATTGAAGCCACAGGTCCCTTCTCAGTTGTAAGTCCCGTCTCAGTTCTTGCCCCTTCTCCTAAACAAAGCATTTGTGGACATACCTTAACTTTGAACAACATTTAATATGAATCTTAATGTTTACATTTAAAATAAAATAATTTTTTTTTATTTATTTATTTAATGTAATTTACAACTGTACAAAATAATACTATAAGTAAATATGTTGTATATGAAAATCTTGAGAAGGA
>NW_027111321.1:149549-150241 GCF_000696795.3 Halyomorpha halys | reverse complement strand
GTCCGTTACCGTTAGACTGTCTAAATCCGAAGCTGCGTAAGTTCCTTTGAATCGTTTATACTCCATAAGGGTTGTTGGCCCAGTGATGGAGGCCCCTTGCCCAGGGACAATATGTTGCCGGCCATAGTCCAACATTGAGTCTTCCAAGGAGCGGCGATCCTGAGGTGTGTACTGAACTGAAGAGACCGGAAGATCGTTCATCACCACCAGTGGAGCACATCCACTAGCCCGTGCAGATGAGTGACAATAACAGAACTGATAAATATAGAATTTATAACAGGACGTCCTGTTGCAGCCTGGGCTTCCGTCTTCGTGTTTCCCAAGTTGTAGGTCACTTCCCCTCTTTTTTTATGTAATCTCCTATTGTCTACATTTGCAATTCCCAATGCGTCTATTTCTTACAAACCAAGGAGGATCAGCTGCAATTCTTACGACTTTATTTTGAAAAGATTGTAATTTTTTCCTTCTCGTAAAGGGTGTCGCTCCCCAGACTTCACAGCCAAACATCATCAGTGGCTTAAGAATTTATTTATCATAAATTTAAATTATTCATGAATTTATTGAATTTTATTTATCATAAAATCTTAATATAAGATTTTACATTCTAGAAATATGAATCAAATCAAACAGTTCATTTCGATTCCTTATTAATTTTAATGAAAAAACAAAAAAAGTTTCAGGTAATAAAGAGG
>NW_027111321.1:146748-147731 GCF_000696795.3 Halyomorpha halys | reverse complement strand
TGAGCAATTATTTCAAGAATTTGGGTGGTTTATTGCAAAAGTGATATGCCATTCTCTTTAATATTTCATCTACTTTAATTTTCATTAAATCAATCAAGTTAGGTCAAAGGTTAAATAAATTTCTTTCAAAGAATTATACTTTTTTTCAACAGGAATAATTACAGTAATATATTTTTCCTGAATGTGAAATCCAAACTTTGTTTTAAATTTTAAAATGTATTAGTATTTTGTATAATGCAAATTTATATCTATATTTTCAGTTTTCTTCATAGAGGAGTTCAGAAGTAAATGCACTATATACGTATTTTAGTTTATTGATGTTTATTTTTTCTTGTTTATTTGTAGAGTGATTTCTATTAAGATTAATTATTCTTTTTCAAGATAATAACAAATCAGAGAGTTTTTTTTATGGTTTGCATATTTAAGTTAATCCCAAGAAGGCCGACTGTATTTTTTTCTCCTTCCAGAAGAACTAGCGTTCTCTTTCTAAAGAGTATAGGGTAGCAGGGCGAATAGTCGAACAGGCAGCATAGTATATCTGGATGCCACCCTTGACAGATACTTGACGCTAGCTCGCCACTGCAGTAAGATCAAGCTGGTTAGGGCCAAGTCTTACAGGCCTAATCACCGGCCAACTTCTTCTAATCTTTTATTCTGCTTCAAATTAATTATTTACAAGAGTGTGCTAAGGCCAACCCTACTCTATGGAGCACCTATCCGGATCGACATAGCACCTTTAACGGCCATGAGGCTCCAACTGTTTCAGAGTGTACCCAGACGTATCGTGAGACATACTTCATTTCAAAAAGCAAAGACGGACCTCATACATACGGCACTCAAACTACCGACTGTGGTAGAAATTATATCGAGGTTTTTTATCACCTTTATTGACAGCCACTGGTACTGTACGAACCCATTATTGACAGCCACCAGTACTGTACGAACCCATTATTGACAGCCACCAGTACTGTACGAACCCATTA
>NW_027111321.1:143506-146698 GCF_000696795.3 Halyomorpha halys | reverse complement strand
GTACTGTACGAACCCATTATTGACAGCCACCAGTACTGTACGAACCCATTATTGACAGCCACCAGTACTGTACGAACCCATTACACTTGGATATTAACACCAACAGGACGGCCATAAGTAGACCGACATACACAAACAGACTCAGACTCGACTGAGAACTACTATCATACTGACTACAGACATAAATCAAACCATATACCACAGACTCATGGGGCTTAGAAGAAAAAAAAAATGGTTTGCTTAACCAATAGCTTGTAGAGGATTAGAAATTAGATTTTTGATATGTTGTGTTAGAGGAAGAATTATGCAGGTTTTAAGCTTATGTAATTTTTAAAATAATTTTGATGATATTATATAAAATGATTTGAAAAACAAGGAGAGGAATCCAAATAAAACGGCACTAGCACAGCATGCAACTAAAAACCAGCATATTTTTGATTTTGAAAATAGAATGATTTTACATAAAGAAAATAATACATTCAAAAGGAAAATACTTGAATCCATTCACATATCTGAAAATATTGATTATACAGTGAATTTCAAAACAGATACAAGAAATTTAAACCAACACTATGCAGAGATATTAAGTAAAATTAATTTATGAAAAATATAGGATAAATTTAATGTGGATAATTATAATTAGCCTTGATAGGAATTTTACTAATGAAATAAAGAGGAAAATTGACAAAAGTGTAGTTATAATAAATAATTTTAATGCTTGAACTGAGTGGAGGGAAGGTTATAAGCATTATTGTGATAAAGTTTTAACAAATAGTGACTGTGATAAATGATTTTAATTTTGGTTTTAATATGAATATTGACTAATTAGGTAATTAAACATATGTGGGATGTACTTATTAACAAAAACATTATGTTTTACCTAATGTTTTTAATGTTTCATGGAAATTGTTGTTTTGACCTGGGCAGAATAGCCTGGATGGAGTTAGAGTTTTTTAATCATATAATTCCAAAATTGTATTAAGGTAAGATAAATTATAATTGATAATGTTAGGTATTTTGAAATGTTTAAGGATCATACATTTAGCTGTTTTGTAGTAGATTTCCCTGAGGATGGCCGGATTGGCCGAAACGTCGGACTTATAAGAAAAATAAAATGTATTGAGACTAAAATGGATAGAAATTAAAATATTTATTTTATAAAATCATTTTGTTCAGTCTACTTAATCCAGGGAACATCCACCGCACGCATCTGACGTGCTCACATGGGGTGCCATAATCCTACTATCATTTAAAATAAAAGAGAATGAGAAATATCCGCCATAGTAATCTAATCTGTAACAGAAGACAGACATTGGTTGGCTCGCACTCTTCCCGTATTCTGCCACGCTCCTGTAATGCACATAAGACCTTCCTTTTTTTGCTTCACTTTCCCTGCCAGCTGACCCTCTCCAATACATTCTTTCCTCCAAGTTCTATGGAATCGTAATTCTAGATTTGTCACGTCTCCATGACATCCCCCATTTTTTGGCTCCTTGTGGGGTTGTTATCTATCAGAGATCGCCAGTACGAACGCCAGTATCGCTATCCCGCCAAGACAAAGAGCTTCAGTTCGTCCCTCCGCGGAGCACTGCCTATCTTTTCTCTAGCCATTTATTATGTTCATTTATTCAGTAAAATGTAAATAATTGTATAATGTTATATGTTAACATGTAATTACCATATTTGTAAATATTTTTATTTAATAAATAAAGTTAACGAAAAACAATATGGTGCAACACAAAAAAGTTAGTTCCTCTCGGCCGTCTTTGCATCGTTAGAAGAATCAATACCTCACCAATAGTGCTCAACGAGTACCTCCATGGGACAATAAATACGACCTTCAGTATATTCTTCCAACTCATCTTTTGATATGATGAAAAATCTTATTTCACACTAGTTCCCTGTTGGTCACCTACTCCTTCCTCTACTTGTAATCCTCTCGTAGAACCGGGCCTACATACCTCTTTCGTATCTACAGGAATAGCATTCGGTAGAACGAAGTTACCTTTGTAGCGAGAGAAGCCAGGAATTCAGCTCCAATCCACTAGAGCGCAGCACCTCGAGACTTACCGAAGCTCTCAAATTTATACATTACTTTCTTTTATAAAAATATATTGTTTTTTTTTACATATCAATTGTTGTACATATTACTTATATCGATAAAATAATAAATAAATGATGCCACAATAGCGCACGAAACTACTTCTAGCAGATAAGAGGAGACCACTTCTTGGTCACAGCCACATGCACTAGGCCTATAAATAAGGGTCTTCAAAAGGGTCGTTTCGGCGCCTCCAGCGCCAGTCCTAAACGGGCTCTCCCTCTTGCCCAAGAAGCTTCTGCCACCATAGTGGACGTCCTGAAGAAAGATGGCATAAGGGTGAATCCGGCTAAGACAGACGCAATAGTTATGTCCTTTCAGGAAGGTAAAAAGAGTAGCCTGCCCCAGAGATTTGTAGTTGACCAACAGGGCCGGAACATCTCCAACTCCATCCTCTACCGTGGCGTGACACTAGACCGTCATCTCACTTTCTCTCATCACGCCAAGGAGAGACTCAAGATTGCCCGACTCAAATCCTGTAGGCTGCACCATTTGCTCACATCTCCTCAACTCTCGTTACGCCTAAAACTCCAAATTTACAAATCAGTGATAAGACCCACATTGCTTCACGGTGCCCCACTCATGAGACACCTCTTCAAGACAACACTCACATGATTACAGGGCTACCAAGGATCTATACTCCGTAAGATAGTCGGGGGAACCATGCTCCAGAGGGCCAAGAACAGTGTCATCCTAGAAGAGCTCCAACTCCCCTCTCTGCCGGAGTATATAGGCCGACGACACATCAAGTTCTTTGATGGGTTGAAGGCCTGCTGTAACCCACTTTTTAGAGAAATCGCCGCTCCACCAAGACCCGGGAGGTAGCAGAGCACTGTTCCCTTAGTCGACGTCCTCGACGAGGGAAGGGCTTCAGACTCTTAAAGTCTGAAGTCTAAATTTTTGTCATCATACCACCAGCGGAACGGCCCCTCCCCGCTCCAATAATCTACTGGCGTAAGCCAATCACGCCTACATCATTAATTAAGACGTTATCCTACCTTATAATGCCTAAAGGCAATGAAAGGTATCAAAAATACCAGCTGTACATATGGCACACCTCACCATATGTACACATAAGAAACTAATTTAAA
>NW_027111321.1:141945-143131 GCF_000696795.3 Halyomorpha halys | reverse complement strand
ACCCTGGCCATCTTCTTTTCAGACGCCTCAGGAGAATTATCAGGGATGGTAAAGGATGAGAGATTGAAAACTAATGGGTTAGGATGGGTAAGGAGTTCGGAATGAAAAGGCGCATATCTATTTCGAGCGAAATCTGCTACGAAAGGGATGTTATGGTCTTTGTGGATGCATAATTATGAGAGATAGTTGACCGTGGATGACTTGTATGAGGAGAAGATGGTTGGGGTCCGGTCAAAATGTAACTCAAATAAGTTGATGTAACTTATTTAATTGTGCCAACGTCTCGGCTAGAGTTTCTAGCCTTCATCAGGGCTAAGAGCACAACAAGATAACAACCAATGAGTATAGAAAATAAAAAATAAAATATAAACAGAATATACCTGAAAATGACATAAAGTGAATTATTTTACAGAATGGAATCAATAAAATGAAGTGATGAGAGAAGTGGAAAATAAAATGTATACATAGGTAATTGAATAAGTAGGTAAAATAACATAACTAAGGAAATAAAATAAAAATGTAGTTATATAATGCAAAGAAGTATGAATATATTACTTATTAATAATTTAAAGATTGAAATATGGAAAGAAAAAGAAAATTGAGAGAAAGAAAATATATGTAACCATAATAATTGATAAAGATGCAAAATATAAGTAAAGTTTAACAAAAGAAATGAATAGAAGAAAAAAAAAATTTTTTTGAAAACAAGAATAATAATATATGGTGAACATTACTAATAACGTGGGTAAGGAAAATTGAGAAAAGAAGGGGTGGTAAAATAAAAAAGGGGAAAAAAAGAATAAAACGAACCTGTTGGCTTGAAATCCAATCGCCAAGTGGTATTCTGCGCCGATAACGGCCAAACTCCGAATTAAAAAAGACGTTACAAGAATGACTAAGTGTTTTTAAGAGGAAACGTTACGAGAGAGTAAAAAATGTCTTTGTGGATGAGTTTATTCGTGACGTAATAAGGAGCATCAAGGATTTTACGGAGGATTTTGGATTGTAAGGATTGGATGCGGGAGGAATTTAATGGTTTGGTGGAACCCCAGAGGTCAATTCCGTAGGTCCAATTGGTCTGATTATCATAGTTCGGGGTGCGGGAGCAGTGGGGTAGAGCGCTGGGGTTTGCGCATGCCACTACTCCCTAGGATCACCAATTTTTCCTTTTTTATTCTTTTGTTAA
>NW_027111321.1:138080-140765 GCF_000696795.3 Halyomorpha halys | reverse complement strand
TTATTTCTAAATCTAATTTATAAAAATCAATATTCCATGCTCTTACCTGGTAGTACAAGAGCCCAAGTGGAGAAAAAAGGCAGTTATTTCACCCCAATTTTTGATTACTTTAATGAAAACTATGTATAATTACTTGTAAAAATTTATAGGTCTGCCAAGTATAGGTAGGGGGAATAAAAAATGTTGGTTTTTTTAAAAACGTTAAAAATAATTAATTTTTCATTCGGAGCTCTATATCTTCAAAACTACCAACAACAATAGAAAATCTAGGAGAGCATCATTTAAAGTAGAGTATATTTTCTGAAATGTAAGCCCTAATTGAGCTATTTACGTTCAATAGTTCTCGAGATATAGCTTTTTAAAAAGCAATATTTCATAAAAATGTATAGAACGTACTGAAAGATCAGTAGTTAATGAATTTATTTTGAAAAATCTATATGTCAAAAACCATTTGACATACAGATGTCTATTAGCACTCAAATTAAAGCTAGTTTAATGAGCTATAAAGTAGTTCATGACGTTTATTTTCCTAGGAGTAGTAGTTTTCATGAAATTTGCTAAAATAAATTGATTTATAGTTGTTCGGAGAAATTTTCATTTGCCAAATTTATTTTCATATGAGAATATCATAAAAACTACTACCCCTACGAAGATAGTGTCATAAACTACTTTATAGTAAGTTAAATTTCCATTATTTTGAGTGATGGCAGACATATGCGCGTCTTATGGATCAAGTTTTTTTAAATCAAATATTTCATACCAAGAACTAGAAATTAACTTTTTGTGAATTTATTTTGTCAAATATCATAAAAAATACTACTTCTACAAAGATAAACGTCATAAACTATTTTATAGTAAATTTAACTAGCTTTAATTTGAGTGCTAGCAAACATCTGTACGTACTACGGTTTCTAAAATAACGTTTTTCAACACTCAAACTTATTTTCCGAACAACTATAAATCAATTTATTTTAGGAAATATCATGAAAACTACTATTCCTACGGAAGTAAAGGTCATAATCTACTTGATAGTATATTAAACTAGCTTTAATTTGAATGCTAATAGACATCTGTACGTCACATAGTTCCTGAGATATTGATTTCTCAAAATAAATTAACAAACTACTAATCTTTTTAAAAAGTTATATCTCGAGAACTATTATACGTAAATAACTCTATTAAGGCTCATATTTCAGCAAATTTACTTGTTATAAATAATGTTCTTTTAGATTTTTTTTAATTGTTGGTAGTTATTAAGATATAGAGCTCCGAATGAAAAATTAATATTTTTTAAAGTTTTGAAACAGCCGCGATTTTTTATTCTCCCTACCTATACTTGGTAGACTCTTCAATTTTGACTAGTGATTGTACAGAGTTTTCATTAAAGTAATAAAAAATTGGGGTAAAATAAATCCCTTTTTTTCTTAACTGCTCTTGTTCTATTGTGTTATGATGAACGTAGATAATTTTCCCGTGAGGATTATGGTCCGATGTTTTCGGTAAGAAAATTAAGCATTTTTAGTACTTAGCTCAAAACGTATAAATTATTGTCAAGGTTATTGTGTGCAAATTGATTTGTTCTTTCTGAAGCATAAGAAAAAATATTACTAATTCTATTAGATGATTTTCTATTCACTAAAAATTAAAAAAACAAATCATATTCGTTCTTAGCGTCGTCTGAAACCCTCAAATAATATTTTTCAAATAAATTAAATTTTTTTAAATTTATTTATTGATATTTACAACTGTACATAAATACATCAAGTAAATTTGAGGAAATCATAATGGTACAAGCATGTAGAAATACTACCTTATGGTAGCACTCTAAAAACATTTTTACAATATAAGGTCTCGAGGCCATCTTCTTTAAATTAAAAATTAGAATTCATAAAAAAATTGTTGAGGTTATTAACTTCCAGTTGAATGAAATTCGTAAATTATCATAACATGGTACAACGTTTCGGGACCTATATATAACACAGTAAACTACAAAACTGACACTAAACACTTAAATACACATTACGCCGACATTATAAATAGACTCAAAATATAAACATAAAAAACAGAAGAAATGAACGGGTTTAAGAAAAAAAAATCACTAAGTTAATGTTAAATACAAAGCAGGACTTTTAAAAAAACAGGGAGGTAACCAAACAACACACTGGACATGAGATAAGGTCCAAAGAGGTAGTAAGGAAATATAGAGTAATGGCTGTGCTAAGGAGAAGTGAAGATGCACAAATAAGTTATAGTAGAAAATAGAGAACAGTGTAAAGTGTGACATGATTTCCTATATGAAATTATGAGGTGAATATAATTGTGTGAATTAAAATAAATAAGGATGAAGATTGTTGTTATGATAGTTTTATTATTGTAGGTTTAAAGTACATGAATATGGGACAGTGGTCCCGAAACGTACCATGTTATGATAATTTAATATAAATTTCATTCAACTGGAAGTTATTAACCTCAAAAAATTTTTTATGAATTGACTCACCAGACTTCCTATAGAGAAAATCCAGATAAAAATTAGGAAGTTTTCAACTAGATTCATTTGGAGATATTTTTTTTTTATTCCGGTGACTATTGTTTATACAATCGTTCATAATTCCTCTGCATTTTAACCCACATTAACAAAAATAAGATTCAATGCTTTTATATGGGCAAAATATTAGTTTCAAATAA
>NW_027111321.1:137548-138030 GCF_000696795.3 Halyomorpha halys | reverse complement strand
TTATTTTAATTGTTTTCTCTATACCCACTTTTTTTTTCATTATAATATAATAATAAATAGTTACAAATTCTAAAGAATTTTATATTATATGTTTTTTGTTCAGTAAGTTTAATGAAGCGTTATGGGTTTTAAACATATATTTGAAATTCAATGTGTGTCGCTTATGAGGAACAGAACTACTAAAAGAACCCCTTCTTTTTATGTAAATGAAGACTTTTCTACCAAAAGTGAATACATCCACTTTTGGAAAGTTATCATTTATTGACTATAATGGAAACATCTCGTAGGCGTGGGAGTGACGAACCCAACCTATGAAATCCTTGTCAAGAGACAAGTGAAGTATTTCATACGTAGATCGCGCGAGGCTTTGGACCTCTATGGTCTGCCGCACCAATAATGATAATCGAAACATCTCGCAGATAAGTAATTTTTGATTTTTCAAGCTTTTGATCGAGTCTGGCATCCAGGTCTGCTCAATAAAC
>NW_027111321.1:127537-135852 GCF_000696795.3 Halyomorpha halys | reverse complement strand
TCTATGTTGTAGGCCTGGAAAGACATCTGAGGCAGCACTCTCGGCCATTACTGTGACTTTCATTGCATTTTTTATCCAAACGGAAGTGGCCATAGCAAAATTTCCGTTATGGTTGCACCGAGACCTAGATCTAGAACCAGACCCTGATCTTGAATGATGTTCTTTTATTTCTGTTTCTAGGACTGCTATTCGGTTACAAAGCTCTTTAATAATTGAGGAATCAGATGGCTGTGATATCGCATTATCTTGAGTAGGTGTACTCGACATTTCCCAGGTTCTATCTCCAATCTCAGATAATTTATCTAAATTTCCATCAGAGATTGAAAGTATTTCCTTAATTTATGGTGGTAATTTATCTAACCAAAATGTTTTTAGCAATTTTTCACTAATGCCTGTGCCAGTTAGGGCTTTCATTTTTTACAAAATTTGACTGGGTTTAAGAGTTCCTAATTCAATTTCACTCACTAATTTTTTTAATTGTTTTTCTTCACTTTCTTTAAATATTTTTAGTGATCTATTTTTGGCTAATGTATATTTATTGAGGCCTTAAGGTGAAGCAATATCCCATATATTTTCTACCACTTTAAGATCTAATTTGAATACTAAGTAATTAAATTTAGTGTTTTCAGCAGTTACACCAAACAGTTGAAATTGAGGTTCTACTTGGTAAAACCATATTTCCGGCTTATCCGTCCAAAAAGGTGGTATTTTTACACTAACACGAACTACAAAATGTGCAGTTGTAGGAGTACTATTTGAAGGCCCAGGAATATTTTGAGCTGGCATCTCTGAAAGACTACCCTTTGATTTTTCTTTATCATTAACCATTTTAATTGATATAGCTGAAATAAAGCCTTACGTAAAATGATCATAAACAAACGTTACACAAACACACGCGGGTCGTGTTCATCACAAACACCATGTTGTCGTCGGGTTCAACACAGACACAATGTTGTCATCGGAGTCACCAATGTAGGTTTGTATATTAATGACATCTCTGAACAATCTTCATGAACATATATTGATATACATAATATAATGGCGATACACTAATAATTTAAATGACTTTGACCGTTCTCTTTGGTAAGCATACTCGGCAGGTTTTTCAGCCCTCAGTGTTGCCTGCCCCCTACAAAAGGTGTGGCAAGGAGAAACCTAACGACCATTAGAAACTTAAATCCAAATGATCGCTTTTTCAAAAATTTTTGTATCAATTTGCAAAAATAAACAAATAACAAGACATTTTTATTTAAAACAATTAAACTTTGCACGTATATTAATTAATATACGCAATTAAACTTTCATTAATTTTATGACCTAAATAATGATGATATGACCAAATAAAACGAAGCAGTCATCTGATGGGGAAAGTCTGTATGTTTTTTCCTTTTCTTTCCCCTCAGAGATAGTAGAAATACTTTATTTGGCCCTGCTCCCCAAATACACTGGTATGCTATAACACACAGCGTACCCAACCAGTCCATAACTTAACATTTATACGCTACCATTAATTAGCTTTTCCCATTTTTCAAACAATAGTTAAACGTTTATGAGCTAAAAAACTGTTCCATTGGTAGCCATTATTTCGTAGGGACATTAAATTCTTTGATGGGCTGAAAGCCTTTGCCAATCCTCTGTTTCGAGAAATCGTCCCTCCTCCAAGACTTGGGAGGTTCGAAAGTACTGTCCCCTTGGTTGACGTACTCACCGAGGGAAGGGTATCTGGCTCTGCAGCCTGGCCTGAATTTAATAACTTTGACTTAGAAGGGACTTCAACTGTTGATGATGACCAAATTCAAGCATTGGTCACAGACAGCCCTCACTCTACGACACGGGATATCGCAGAAACGCGTAACATATCTCATGCAAGTGTCTCAAATCACTTTTGTCTCATAATCGCAATAGTTTTCCATCACGATAATGCTTGCACTCACGTGTCTTTGCAGATCCGGCAGAAATTATTGGAGTTTTGCTGGGAGAGATCCTTCACCCACCCTATTCACCAGAATACCCTATTCACCCACCCTATTCACCCACCTTGTTCCAACAGATTTTTCACTCATTTCAGGCCCTTCAAAACTCTCTTAACTGGAATAACTGGCAACACTTTAATCCGTACGAGGACTGCAAAGCGCACATAGAGTAGTTCATTGTACAAAAATCTGAGAAATTCTAGGAGGAAAGAATTAAAAAATTACCTGAAAGATGGTAACGTAATTGATCAAAATGGGTCATATATAATTGATTAAAAACATTTACAAGAATCTGAAGTTTTGATTGAAATCACCAGTAAAAAATGCTACGAACTTATTTTTTATTTTTTTATTTATTTATTGATATTTACAACGGTATAAAAAAATATAACCAGTAAATTTTATCATAATGACATAATGATATGAAACAGGATGTAGAGAAACTACCCAGTAGTAGAACTCTAAAAACAGTTTACAATATAAGGTCACGAGTCCATCTTTTCAGGCGCCTCGGAGGATTGCCAGGAATGGAAGAGGAAGCAAGGTTAGAAACTAGTTTGGTGGTTGGGGAGTTTATTATGGAAGGAATAATATCAGGTTCGGGCTAGATCGGTTACATAAGGAACATTTAAATCTTTATGGATGGTTTTATTAGTAACAAAATAAGGAGCATTGAGGATTTTACGAAGGATTTTAGATTGTAAAGATTGGATACGAGAGGCATTCGTAGACGAACTTATTTTAAAACCCGATATTTCTTATTTAAAAAATATATTTAAATAACTTGGTCAATTTTTACATACATTTTAGATTATTTTTAACGACACATTAGTTTATTTTCATTTCATTTTATCTTTTTCTCTTACTCTGTTGATCAATTTTATTTATTTTTTGTTCCTTTTTTTTGTCCTGATGAAGTGGGCCGAAACCTTGGCTCATAATAAATAGTTTCTTTTTCATTTGAATTATTTTGACCGCACCCAGACTATATTCCTTTAATTAATTACTCGCGGCCATCTTCCAGTGGTAAGTAATGTTTCTACAGTACACATGTATGAACCCTCCCCTCCCTCCCAACTTTTTGTTGACATTACTTGTAAAAAACGCTACCAACTTTATTTTTCAACATAATATTTGTCCCTTTTATTTTTTTTTTTTTTTTTTTTTAGTTTTTTGTATCTTTATTGCAAAGTGTGGCGAAGGCATTTGGCTCACAATAAATAGTTTATTTACTATTTAAAATCTTCTGACCACATTAAGACCATCTTCATTTTATATAAATTTTTATTTCTTATTGCCAAATATATGATGGTAATCAGCAAATGGGTTGAAATAATCTTGAGCTAAAATACGACAAGTAAGGTCTGACAGTGAGATACCTTCCTTGGGCCTTTGTTTAGTCTCATGATGATGTAACTAGTTCGCCCATCCAAATCCTTTTCAGTTTCCTTCTCGTATTTTTGGGTGTGAGAGATCTTGGCATTCCTTACATGACTTTTTTTGTTCATTTAATTTATCATGAAATCTATTGTAGTACTCACTCATGTCATGTTATTATTATTTTAGGCTTCCATATTGTTACCTGAGAGCCTTAGTGAAAGACTTTCCTCTTGCCAGATATAATATGCGCTAGGAAAATTATTTTTGGGTTAGAATGATTACCGAAATATACTAGAAGTCTATATTTAACAAAGAAATTGCATGCAATTGTAGAGAGGGAGCAAGCGTTTCGATCACTACTCACCAGAGCGCTACACCTTCGAGCCTCACCGAAGCTCTCAAATTTACTTAATACTTCTTTTTTTTAAAGACGTATTGTAATTTTTATATATTAATAATTTCTGTGCATAATGCTTAGCAATATCTGTACAATGAATAATAAATGATAGCAATGCAATGCACGAACCTATCTCAAGCAGACATGTACCGACCGCTTCTCGGTCACAGCCGCATAGACTAGACCTATAAATAAGGGACTCTAAATCCCCCAATAGGATCTTAGATCCACCTCCTTACCTGAGTCTAGTCATGGCACTGGTGGCGTATACACTGCTTGAGGTAGAGAAGTTCATTGCCAATCTATACTCGCAAAAGTTGTTGTTTTGTACGTACACCTAAGACGATGGCCTATCTCCTCTCCTTCTATCCAGCAATCTTAGTCCGTCCGCTTCATCTCGGCAACTAAGATTGTAACCTAATCCTTAACGGTTACACTTGTCCGTCCGCTTCATCTCGGCAACCAGTGTAATTTCCTGTCTCTCCCCGGCTCTAGTCTGTCCGCTTCATCTCGGCAACTAGTATGCTGGCTGCTATCATGACAGTTCTAGTCCGTCCGCTTCATCTCGGTAACTAGAACTGTTACTCTGCCTCAGACTCTCTCACCTAGACCTCCTCTACCTAAGTCAGTGTCCAGGGCTCATCCCCTGGCACGGCCTTCCTTTTTTACCTACTAATGAATACGCCTTGTCGTGGGCCTTCTGTAAAAGTAGATATCAGGCTGGAGAACCGCCTAAGACCAGACAAATCCGACACATTAAACAGAACGGAAATATAATGAATATATACATATTAATAAAATGAAACAATTATAAGACTGTTGAATGTTCCTTAAGCAAATGTTTGTAAATGGTTATATTTAATTTCACCAGATGACAGCTGAAAGTTCTGGAAGCAGGCAGAATAGTGGCCCCTGTGTGAGAGAAGTGGCTTGGCCAAAAGTCTACGATGTTCTTAGCGTGGAGCCTGCGAAACTGCGGGAAAAACTAAAACAATGCCATCATAGCTAACAATCGTAGACTCTCTTTTTCCGTCAATAGGTAGCACCGCTTTTGTTTACAATCATATGTTTACTTTTAGTAAACAAATGTCTTAAAGTTAAAATAAATCTATTTCACATATTAACTGATCTAATAAAAATTATAACATTTTTAGTTTATTGTTGCTTCATCACATATATTTGAAGTTCTGTCGCACAAAGCTATAAAAACCAGTTTTTCTTTGAGCCAAATTATATTTTAGGATCTTAGAAAGGTTTTATTCCTCTGTTTCGAGAAATCGCCCCTCTTCCAAGAGTTGGGCCGTGGCAAAGTACTGTCCCCTTGGTTGACGTACTCGCTCTGCAGCCTGGCCTGAATTTAATAAAATAAATAAGCCAGCAGAGTGCCCCCCCACTCAGTATATTAAAATAAAAAATTAAAGGCACAAAGTGCCATAAAAATAACCCCCTACCAATCCTTACCCTATTCTAAAGTACCCAAGTAAGGGCACTAGCCGCAGACGCTCAGGACTTGAGTTGAGAATCCGGCCACTGCCAGAACTGCAACATAATTATTTATAATAGGTCCCTGAGCCACTGTCGTTTCAACCTTCGGGGAGGATTGCAGGGATGTTGTGCGAGTTTCTTATGGAATGCTGTGAATTTGGATTTAATAAGGTTTGATACAAACGGGATATTAAGGTCCTTAAGTAAGGTATTGTTGGTTACATAGTAAGGAGTATCGACTATGGTTAGAAAGACTTTGGCAGTAATTCAAAATCCCAACATATCATTGGCTTTTGACTTCCTGGTATTTGATAAAAAAAAAAAAAGAAGTAGTGAAGGAGAGGATAGAAAAATAGTAAATCGTTTAAATTAAATTAGTTTATTTTTATGTAATATTATTCAAAAATCAAGAGAAAATATAAGAATAAAAATATAAATATGTCAATTATTTACAAAATCACACATCTCCTTTGTTCTCTAGAGCACATTATGTTAGTATAATTTAAATTAATCCTCAGAAGATTTTCAATTATTCTCAGATATACTTTATATCGTTCAAAATTCAATCTACTTTCTTCTCATCTGCTTTCAGTGATTCCTCTTCTTCTTTCTTTTCTTGAGGAACGTATGAAGCTTGAGCGACACTGAAACATTCAGAATGATTAATTGACGAGAGAACTAAGTAAGTCTGTTCCAACAACTGCTTCTGACTGTCCGAAACTGTCCGAGCATGCGCAGTGCGGGGTTTTGTCTCTCAAAACCTGTACTGCGCATGGTGCGTAGTGTTCCGGACAGTCAGAAGTTGTTATTAATTTTTTTTGCTTCAAACTATTACATTAATATAAAAAAATCATAATCAAGCAAGTGTAGATGAAGTGGAGGAAAACAAGAGAGGATTTTCGGATATTAGAGGAATAAAATTACGTAATCTTATGAATGGTTTAAGTACAGTATAGATTCCAGTTTTAATTTGTGTGTAATCTACAATATATCTTTTGATATATGATTATAGTTACAGGAGAGGTACTGATCGAAGATGACTTCAGGATTTTTACCGGGAGTGATAATATTTTTTTTTTTTTTGTAAGTAAGGTTACTATCCCTATACTATCGGAGCTATCATGTCGATTAATATATAGCTGAAACAATGAGACGGTAACTATAGTAATGTAAATGGTAATAGCTAACTTCGCTGTATAATCGTTAATTGCTACGGTTTAGGTGATTTTTTCTTGTCCTTAAGCCAATTTGACTATCTGCGATATTACCGTATATATCCTGCCTAAAATATGAATACTTTTTGTGAAATTACCCTCACTGTTGTTACGGTTGCCATGGTGAAATAAAAACACTGGCGATATCTGCGTAGACAAGGGGTGTTATGGTTGTCATGGTGAAATAAAAACACTGGCTAGATCTGTTCAGACAAGAGGTGTTATGGTTGTCATGGTGAAAACAAGACAAGAGCGATATGTTTGAGAGGAGTGTGTTTTGTTTGAGTGTAGGCGACAGTTTGATTCTGGGAACTCGTATGTTCAGACGAGTGAGTTTTAATTATGTGAAGGTGACAAATTTCATTTTGGAACATGGAACATTACGATTGTTCAATGTGAAGTTTTAATAGTTTAAAGGGCCTCTGTCTTTTTTGGTTTGAACCGGAATATCATCATGTGAGAAATGTTGTCATATATGTTTTATTTTTCAAAATTGTGGTGTTTACTTCAATAGACGTTTTAATTGTTTTATTAACTGATAAAAATTCTTTTTTCATTCTGTGTATATATATTTTTTTCTTATTATTAAACTTTTGTACATATAATTCAGTTGTTCTTTCTCTGCTTTCTACTTCTTAATTTACTTATGTTTTTTTTGTTGTTCACGGAATATTACGATAATTCAGCAGGTGGGTAGGTAACACCCCTAGGTTTCCTGCTATCTACATGTAAAGATATTCAACAATTGTTTATATAGTGGTATATTTTAGTTATATCGTGGGCATAATGCTTCGAGGTTTTCGTTATTTCTAAGAAAAATAACGTGGCGCCCGAGGAGTAATTTATTCTTTATTGTTTTGTTTTTTTTCCTTTTGCGATTATATATTTTTTATTTTGACTTTAACTCACCCCCTTCTCCGCTGAGCGTGGGAAACGATAAACGTATGACTAAGAATAAATCAAAATTTGCGGTTATACTGTGCTTGAATATTAGCACTACATTGATACAATTCAGACTGACTGACCTATCATAGTATCCTATAAGTATTTTAGGAGTGAAAGAAAGTTTGAGATCGTTTTTAGCACCTCAAGAAACCCTTAATTAAGATCTTTTCTAGTTTTTAATTTTTTTGAAAAATGACATTTAAAGAAGACCCTATAAAGGGATATGAAACAAAAGTTAGTTGCCGGGAATACAATATTAAGAAATTATTGGACCTTGAGTATGGCTAACTCGGTAGTCGGACAGTTCCGCTTTCGAGAAACGGACCATACATATTTGCTAATTAGCCAACCTAACCTTTCTACCTCAGCCTCACTTTGCTATAACCACGCTAAACATAGTGCAGCGATCTTCATCAAGCAAAATATTACTGTAAAAAAAATAATATATATGTATATATATATACCTGACCCTGACCATCTTCTTATATAAAAAAATAATAGTGTTAAAGCCCAAAAGTATATTTTTCTTTTTTTTAGTTTAATTTTATTTACTTCCAATTGGTGTTTTAATTTTTGTTTATCCTTACCACGTATGCTGATGACACATGTGTGCTCACAGTTAGTATAACCCTTTGATTGCATCCCAAACTCACCAGTCCCATATCACAATCCTCGAAGAATGGTGTCGATAGTTCTCTCTTAGACTTCGTACAGTGAGGATCGCGGTGTCCCTTTGACGAGAAACAACCTAGACCTATTGTTTGCCACATTTCTGCTCAAGACTGTCATCAACAGCTAAGCCTTCTTACCTATTTACTTTTATATTTTCTTTATAAACTTGATGCATGTATTACTATTAATAACTAGAATCACTATTTAATTAATCTAAATTAGTATATATACATATTTAGTTAACTCTAG
>NW_027111321.1:120598-121025 GCF_000696795.3 Halyomorpha halys | reverse complement strand
AGGCGCCTGAAAAGAAGATGGCCTCGTGACCTTATATTGTAAACTGTTTTTAGAGTTCTACAACTGGGTAGTTTCTCTACATCTTCTATCATATCATTATGTCATTATGATCAAATCTACTGGTTATATTTTTTTATACAGTTGTAAATATCAATAAATAAAATAAAAAAAATTTTTTTTTGTTAATTATAAGTTTATTTTTTGTTTTTTAACCACAAGTTATGTCGTATTTGGTAATTAGAATTTATAACGTAAATATAGTTTAGGAAGAATGGATGAAATAGGACTGCAAAGGGATTTAGGCCTTTATGCAGACTGATAAGGGAGTGTAAAGTCCACTGCCTAGAGTCATAGAGAGAGGCAATCACCGGCTCACACCATAAGAACTATTTGGGGTACAATTCAGGACCCTCACCCACCAACCATC
>NW_027111321.1:113152-115000 GCF_000696795.3 Halyomorpha halys | reverse complement strand
TCTTTCTGGATCAAACCCATTTTACTGAATTAGGAAAGAAACGGAATAATACAATACACCTTCCCTAGATGAAAGATCGAACTGGAACTATGGAAGGTTACTTCTATGGTTACACACTTAAATGTAAACTTGCTCAAAATTTCTGTTTAACCCACTATCATTGGCTGGTAAGTTTATCACCAGATTTGAAGGTTAACTTTTCCGATGCAATAGATAATTATTGATTTAACCCGAGATATCACTAATCGTAGTTTAAACTGTGTTATTGTAACCGGCTCATACACCATTATACTGATTTTACGTACTGAAATCATTCTCGTGTTATCTTGTCTGGACCATCATTTTATTGAATACAGAAGTATTTTAAAGTAGTTCTTTGGAATTCCTATGGAATAATGTTTTTATTATTTATTTTTTAATAGTATAAAGATTTTTTTAGGACTTTGAATTGATTTTTTTTAATGGTAATACTATAAAAAATTAATATGTTTGTAATGAATATGTCATCAATAGGGATAGGATTTTTATGTGCTAAAAATCCGAAATATGTACATGAATATGTGCTAATAAATTGTCAAATATTTAAAAAAATTAGTAAATAATATGTATTTATAAATTTTGTATTATTCAATAAAATAAATTACCAATTAATTAGTAATTTTATAACTTAAAAAAAGTTACATAAATATGTATTTATCATATGTTATTTGAATAATACTTTAAAGAAATTATGTTAAAATATGTACAAAAAAATGTACTTAGAAAAATATAGCTGTTTAATAACAAGACATTAATTAGAAATTGTAATTAAACTAGGGGAGTGAAACAAGACTAAGATGAGAAAGGACCATGGAAAGGGGGGAAACAGAGAAATGGATTGAGGAGTAAAATCTAGGGAAATACCACAGGAATAAGGCTCTTGCGGTCTTTTTAATAGATTCTGAGAAATTCTCGATGTATTCTGCGTGAAAATTTATTATTGCCACTGCTTTTAATTTGTGTTCAAAGATGAAGATATAGAATTTTACGCACTATTTATGTTAAACGATAAATTTCACTTTTAAGTTTCTTGCGTTCTCTTGAATTCTACGTAGTTGCTGCGAAAAATGTATTTATAATTGAACAAATAATTTAAGGATATATGTGATTCAGGACAAAATATCTAAAAATATGTTTAAAATAAAAAAATATGTGATTTACAACAAAATATGTAAAAAAGGCCAAATATTTAAAAATATGTGAAATAAAAATGGCTTCTTTTTGCCAGAAATGTCTTGAAACATCTTTAGTTAGTAAGGAATCTCAGATTTTATTTTGAGGTAAAAATATGTGAAAACATAAAAATCCTATCCCTAGTCATCAATATATAAATTTTATTTTATAAATGCCCAAGACTAGTTTATTAGAGCTAAGACTTTATCCTTAAAATCTGCCAAACATATCTTAACATCTATTTTGTACATTTTTTTGAAATTATACTATTTTCTATGTATTAATAATTAACATATACTTAAACAATAATGATTATTATTATATATATTTGTACGATTACTTAAAATGAAATTGATATAATTGCTAAATGACTTACTGAGGTAGAGATGCGTCTTGGTGGTAGCGAAGGCAGTTAGAACAGCTGTCAGTGTGGTCATGGAGCAACAAGTGATACCCATCCTGAAGTCAGACCACTTTAGCACCTTAGTGAACAGTAATGGAGATGCGATCGAACCTAACCACCAAGAAGATATTAATTAAAGATTTATTTTATTTTATTACATATATTATTATTTATTCTAAGATATGCCAAAAAAGTGATTTCGGTATTCCCAACTAATTTCAGTGGTTGCTGAG
>NW_027111321.1:110473-112387 GCF_000696795.3 Halyomorpha halys | reverse complement strand
TGATTAATGTTTTTTTATTTTTATCTTATATGCGATACAGCACAAGGAGGCCCCTCACCTCCGGACTTAAAATAGCTCTTTTTTAGAATGGATAGCTCATATATGACATTAAACATAACAGGTAACCTTAAAATACCAAAGGTAGTAAAAGGTAAGACACAACACGAATTACTTTCCTTTTTCACAGTAATGAACTTACTAATTCACTTCTTATTTCTGTTTTAGAGGGTTCGGAAAAACAGAAAAAAAAAAAAGTTTCTCTACATGCTTCTACCATACCATTATGATTTCCTCAAATTTACTTGATGTATTTATGTACAGTTGTAAATATCAATAAATAAATTTTTTTTAAAAAATCTAACAATATAAATGTAAATAACTACTATTATTTAATTTTTTTTTATAAATTCTACAGTGACTTTTTTTTTTTTTAAAAGTTGTTGTTTTTTTCGTCAGGTACGATGTGTAAGCCTCATAAGATCACTGGCCACTCGCCGTATTTTGGGCGGTTTCATTTATGTTTTCTTTTACATCATCAGTGATGCTAAGCCATTTCTTTTACTGGGAATCGTAGTTGGGTGGATCCGGTTGAAATCGATTCCTTTTTCTTTTGGGTGTGTGTTATGATCTCCTCTTTTGAGCTTGTGACATGTCATAAATCGACCTACATGTTTTCTGTAGTGTCTATTTTAAAGGCTACGACGAATGGAGGATCTCACACCGTTTTCCAATTTCAGAACCTTCTTAAATATTATAATAAGTGTCCCAGTAAGAGTCGGCTGCCCTCGGAACTTTGGTATTTCCTATCAGACTTGGCAGGATGAAGGTTATCGACATTGCTTGGTAAAGTGTCTTCCAGACTTCGGAAAAGTAACAAATGAGTAGTTGCCGTTCGTTTGATCAGTGAAACAATAATGCCTTGTGTCAATCTTAACAGTGGTTCCCGCAATTTGTGAGTTTACAGGGAGTACTTTTATTTTAATTAACTGGTTTTCCTAGATTATTTATATAACTATCATTTATTCTCTTTATTTGTTTTATTATTTTGTTTTGGTCGCACATGGCGACACCCTCACGGCCTAAACCGCCTGAATGTTTCAATTAAAAGGTAAATGGTCCAAAGAGTATATTGTCATGCGTTTAGATACAAATTCGGACAATAAAAATTTTAATAATTACTGCCACTTTAACGTATGTCGGTTGTTTGTTTGTTTAGTGGCACCAAACTCCACTGGTCATCAAAGGCGTTTGTTGTGGCCACCGTACTAAGACAAGAGAAAATATATTTTTTTATTGAAGAATGGAATATGGTCCGGGTGCGGTAAAAAAACACTCAAATAGTAGATAATTATACTATTTTATTGAGCCAACGTTTCGCCCCACGTTGCAGGGCTTCGTCAGGGCTAAAAAAGATACAAACACTATAGTTACACAAAGGAAAAAAAAAAAAAAAGAAAAAAACATAAGTGTAAAATAACAGGGGTATAAAATGTAAAAAAGTAAGATATAATAAGAAAAATTAAAGGTTGTAAATAGTAAATGAAAAGGATAATTTACTATTTACAACCTTTAATTTTTTCTATACACACGGTCAATCAATAATCTTCCAATATTTTTTTATTGTTTGTTATAAACGTATGGATATACGTAAATAAATACTCCTATATATTTACGTACCGATACACACAATAAATGTTGTTTATATTTATCTATTGAATACCGTTTAGGAATTAAGTCCGCACACAGTGCAAGTACTACGGCGTAATTCCATGCAGTAGGGGTATTCATGATGTTGTGTTAAATGTTAAATGTTTTACCATTGTTGTATAAGCCTTTATGTTTATAACCTTCCTTCCAGAACCTCATGTTATTGTTTACTTCAGTTTTGATTTAAGTAATTAATTACAACATGCC
>NW_027111321.1:100761-102293 GCF_000696795.3 Halyomorpha halys | reverse complement strand
CTTACTTTGTCACAAATCAAGTCATCCATCAGGACCTCAATATTCCATATGTTGCCGATTGGGCAGAACCAGATACCTATCCTTCTATGATAAACTTCTCAACCACCCAAATCCACTTGTTTCTAACCTGGCTTCTCCTTCATTACCTAATAATCCTCCTAGGCATCTGAAAAGAAGATCTTCTTCTCTAGAAATGTTACTGGAGTTCTATCAGTGGGTAGATTCTCCACATGTTTTAATCATGTTACTATGTAACCTACAGCAAATTTTCTTGTAGTATATATGTGTATACAGTTGTAAATATCAATAAATAAATTATTAAAAAAAAAATCATTTATTTATTGTTATTTATAACTGCATATTTATATACAACAAGTAAACTTGCTGTAGGTGAGATAGTGACATGAAACATACATGTGGAGAATCTACCCATTGATAGAACTCCAATAACATTTCTAGAGGGGAAGATCCCGAGGCCATCTTCTTTTCAGACGCCTTGGAGGATTATTAGGTAATGAAGGAGAAGCCAGGTTAGAAAAAAGTGAATTTGGGTGGTTGGGAAATTTATTATGGAGGGAATGGTCTAGTTTTGGTACGGAGCGTTAAGGATTTTAGGAAGGATTTTGGACTGTAAGGATTGGATTCGGGAATTTGATGGTTTAGTGGAGCCCCAAAGCTTAACTCCATATGTCCAGATAGGCCTTATAATAGTCATGTAGATCAGTCTTTTGTAATAATTTTTAACTTTAATTGCAAAATGGATTAAATTTAGACATATCAATAAGGTGGAAAAAAAAAATAATTATTAAAAACAAAAAAACAACACAAGAAATGAATGAATGCACCAACAGTGGAGGACATTAATTTAAATAATGTGGTTGTAAACAAAATTTTAAAATATATTTAAATAACTGACAAACTTTTACAATGGAAATTGAAAAAATTGACAAACATGAGATAAATATTGATTACAAGAATTTTAATTGTATACATAGAACATATAGGTAAAAGTTGTTGATAAGAATCAATTATTTGTTACAATAGTACAATAGGTCATGGGGGATAAATCCCGTGGCATGGTAATGGTAAAATAAAAAATTATAAAAATAAAAAAAAATCGAAGAGGAGTTATAATTTATAAAGAAGGCGATGTGCTTTTAAAAATTCAAACACCAATGTAATTTTAGCATCCTCATCTGCGAGAGCTTCTGATAAATTTGGGGTCAGTCCTATCCTGTTTATTATTGGCAAATAGTGAGTACATTCTTCAAAAATATGTCTAATCGTAAGAATGGACTGACAATATTTGCACGTTGGAGGTTGGAGTTTCCAGAGATCAGGTGAGAATGCGTAAGGAGAGTAAGACCTATTCTCAAGCGGGTTAGAGCTACTTCCTCCTTGCGGCTGTTGCGGTAGGATGTTGACTATGGTTTTACAGATCGTTTTATTTCTTTTAATTTACTCGGAGAGCTTTCATTTCACTTGGCCTGTCATTTTTTTCATATTTGTAATCTAAGGGGTGTACTGAGTTC
>NW_027111321.1:99422-100711 GCF_000696795.3 Halyomorpha halys | reverse complement strand
TAGAGGGGAAGATCCCGAGGCCATCTTCTTTTCAGACGCCTAGGAGGATTATTAGGTAATGAAGGAGAAGCCAGGTTAGAAACGAGTTGATTTGGGTGGTTGGGAAGTTTATTATGGACGGAATGGTATCTGGTTCTGGCCAAATCGGCAACATATAGGACATTGAGGTCATAATGGATGACATGATTTGTGACAAAGTACGGAGTATTAAGGATTTTACGAAGGATTTTGGACTGTACGAAGGATTGGATTCGGGAATTTGATGGTTTAGTGGAGCCCCAAAGCTCAACTCCATATGTCCAGATAGGCCTTATAATAGTCTTGTAGATCAGTCTTTTGTAATATTTTTTAACTTACATTGCAAAATGGATTAAATTTAGACATATCAATAAGGTGGTAAAAAAAATAATAATAATTAAAAACAAAAAAACAACACATTACAGTATGCATAATATTTTTTTCTTTATATGTATAAAGAGGATATGCCTAATATAGTACATTGGTTTGTGCTATAGAAATGAATGAATGCACCACCAGTGGAGGACATTAATTTAAATAATGTGGTTGTAAGCAAAATTTTAATTTATATTTATATAAATGACAAAATTTCACAATGGAAATTGAAAAAATTGACAAACATGAGATTAATATTGATTACAAGAATTTTAATTGTATACATATAACATATAGGTAAAAATTGTTGATAAGAATCAATTATTTGTTACAATAGTACAATAGGTCATGGGGGATAAATCCCGTGGCATGATAATGGTAAAATAAATATAAAAAAAAATCCAAAAAAAAATCGAAGAGGAGTTAAAATTCATAAAGAAATGTGCTTTTAAAAATTCAAACACTAATGTAATTTTAGCTTCCTCATCTGTGAGCTTCTGATAAATTTGGGGTCAGTCCTATCCTGTTTATTATTGGCAAATAGTGAGTACATTCTTCAAAAATATATTTAATCGTGAGAATGGACTGACAATATTTGCATGTTGGAGGTTGCAGTTTTCAGAGATAAGGTGAGAATGCGTGAGGAAAGTAAGACCTATTCTCAAGCGGGTTAGAGCAACTTCCTCCCTGCGGCTATTGTGGTAGGAAGTTGACCATGGTTTTACTGATCGTTTTATTTCTTTTAATTTACTCGGAGAGCTTTCATTTCACTTGGCCTGTCATTTTTTTCATATTTGTAATCTAAGGGGTGTACTGAGTTCTGATGGGGTAAGAACGGCGGTGCCTCGGCCAGGGAGCGTGAGTGCCTCTCTGGCAGCTTTGTCTGCGGGTTCGTT
>NW_027111321.1:97313-99372 GCF_000696795.3 Halyomorpha halys | reverse complement strand
TATAAATATTTATCATTTTATTTATTTATTTTTTCTTCCGTTCAATGTTATATTTTTTTCAGTAAATGTTTTGATTTTAAAAACTGAAATACTAATTCCATTGTTTTATCATCGTCTCCGAGGGTTTTTGAGATATCTGGGTTTAGTCAAAGCTTTTGAGGTGTGGTGTGAAATATGGGCATTGTTGGAAAATATGGCTTATTGTCAAATTGTTGTTGCAATACTGGAAGTTCGGAGTCGTCTCTTTTGAAATAAGATAGGAGTGGCTGAGCCTCGTGTGATCTATTCTCAACTTGGTCAGTACAACCTCCTCTCAACGGCATTTGCGACAGGTACCCCTAGGACGTGACACCCTTTGTAATAATTTTTAATTTGCTTCATGGGGTTTCATTCCTTAAAGATTGCTATTTATCTTTGACTTCCTATTCCAGAGTTTGCTCATTTCTGATGGAGTTAAAATACCTTTACCCCGTCCTTCTCTTGCAGCGTGATCGGCTCGTTCATTTCCTGCGATTTCTACATGGCTAGGAAGGAACCCATATAAATGTAACTGATATATCCATATCGTGTAGAGTCTTTAAGTAAAAATGGATGGAGGAAATTTTCGGATGCTCTGGATACATACAATCTAAACCTTTTAGAGAGCTTAATGAGTCTGTATTTATTGTTATGTTGTTGTGGTTCAAAGAAAAACAGAAGTGAAGTGCTGCTGCTATTGCATTGAGTTCAGCAGTGAATATGTTGCATAGTTTGGGGAGCTTAATTTTGTATGTTGAGTCATTAGTTACAAAGTGTTAAGTATTCGATGAGTTGCTGGGGGAACTAGAGGACAAGGGGTTCCTTGCCACAGCCTACGTCGACGACCTGGCAGATCCAGACTAAAGACAGAAGCGGAGAGGTGTGCCAGTCTCGTAGGAGAGAGGTGCGTGAGGAGGAAGTTGAGTACTGCAGCAAGATGCAGGCCATACTCATAAGAGGCTCCACAGACAGGGCTCACCCTATCCTATCACGATATCCAAGGAGAGAGGATTAGTTCCAGCAGAACACGTAATAGTAGGTTGTTCCGCCATGGAAGGACACCGAGCCAGGCTGTCGAGAAAGACCGGGATTTTCGCCCTTCCCGAGTCGAACTTTCCCTGTTTGATTGAAGAAGATAATTATCCCTTCTTCAGGAGTCATTTACGGGTGAAAAGAGGTGGTGGGCCCAACTCATTTCACAATGGGAAGGACTTGACCGCTCAACATCGGCGAGCCACCAGAAGATGAGGAAGCTCACCCAGACAGAGACCAGGAGGGCTGGACCAGCCTGGTAACTGCAGGAGGCACCCAGACGGATGCGCACCAGGAGGACCTACAGAACGGATGCAGTGGACAAGGTGCAGCTCCATAAGTAAGGTGCTAAACCTAGTCCTGGGCTACACCACAGTAAAAAATTTAATAAAAGAATAAAGAAAAAAAGAATTGGTGACCTTTGGGAACAGAGGCATGCGCAATCCCCAGCGCACTATCCCACTGCTTCCGCATCCCGTATGCCAGAAATGGCAAGGGAGGGGGATATAAAAAAATAAAAAAGGTCTGATTTTGATCCTTATTGTAATAATTTATAATTATAGTATAGATTGTAAAGGATTCGGGCATGTTTTGAATTGGACGAGAAAAGTGGGCTTTATATTCAACTATTTCGGTATTATTTCTCGAGTATTTGGACAGGTCTAGAATAGTTTATTAGCGTATGTCGGTTCATAAAAAGTTACTGCCCACAAGTTTTTCTTTCTTCCCATCGTAGTTTCATGATCCTCAACTACCTTTATTTTCTTTCTTCGGATCACTTCGTACCCCTCTTTTTTCTGCTTCCACTATTGGCGAGATTTTCCTGTGTAACCTTTTTGTTAAAGATCTTTGTGGTCAATTATTCCTCCTTCATCCTTTTCATGTGGCCATAGAAAATCAGCCTTTTGATTCTTATTTCGGTTTCCAGATCTTTTTTTCTGTAGATCTCTTCGTTTGGTCTTCGCCGGTAACCTTCTTGTATTTTCCTGTGTCCATAGATTTTTCTTAA
>NW_027111321.1:81592-91488 GCF_000696795.3 Halyomorpha halys | reverse complement strand
CCAATTGAATAATACGTAAAATATGAGTAAACGATTTTTTTTTTAACTGTGGTTTTATAGATACTTTCACAACAATCCACTGAAACAAATGATAATTTTGCATGACTATCGCATGTATACACGGCACGTAAAGAGAAAACTAGGTTTTTGTTCACAAGCCAATGGAGGTGAGATGATTACCGGCTTGAACGGCAACCCTAGGCTACAAAAATCTATTTTCTCCTAGGAATACTAGAATTTGTAAAAAGTCGAAGTAAGATTTAATTGTTATTCAGTTATTATTTATTTATTATTCTAATTTAGAAAAAAACATTCATTAATTTCTATCAAATTAGTAAAATTAATTATTATTAGTATTGTTTAATTTATTGTTTGTGGATATGGAAATTTAGTATATTGACTGTTTATTTTTGTTTTTTTTTAGTAATTTTGGTTAGATTTTTTATTTTTTTAAATTATTTAAAACTGAATTTGGCTGTTTCACAATTTCACTAAATAAGAAATAGAAGAAAAAATAAATAAATCTTTAAATTTAGTAAATACAATAATCAGACCAATTTCGACATATGGAATTGAGCTCTGGGGCTCCACCAAACCACCAAATTCTTCCCGCATCCAATCGGTACAATCCAAAATCCTACGTAAAATCCTTGATGCTCCTTATTACATCACAAATAAACTCATTCATAAAGACCTTAATGTTCCCTATGTAACCGATCTAGCCCGAACCAGATATCACTCCTTCCATTATAAACTCTCTAACCACTCAAACCCTTTAGTTTCTAATCTTTCATCCTGTTCCATTCCTGACAATCCTCCGAGGCGTCTGAGAAGAAGATGGCCACGAGACCAGTTAATGTAAAATGCCATTAGAGTGCTACCAATGAGTAGTTTCTCTACATGCCTGTAACACTCCAATTTAACTTAGATCAGATTTACTAAATGTATTATAATGTACAGTTGTAAATAGCAATAAATAAATAATAAAAAAAAAATTCAGTAAATGTCAGAAATAATTAAGGAAGTGCAAATATTTTCCCAAAATGTACATTTACACGTATACTTGTAACTATTTAGGAAAAACAATAAAAAAAAAATAAGACATAACAATGAAACCCTTATTTCGTGGATTTATTCAGAATTGTCTAGATCTGGAAAACCAGTAGAAGATAAAAAAAAATTCTTTCTGCAAAAGTCAGGGAAAACTCTGCGTTAAATTTAAATAATTGCTTCGAAATGTTTCGAATGTTAAATGAATGTTTCGATGTTTAATGATCTTCGATAAATAAATATAATATAAATGTTCGATAAATGTTAAATAAATGTTTGGAACTCGATAAATTATTCATCATTAAAAATGGCAAATTTTACTTTATAATTATTAAATATACTGGGTAAAGTGGTATCTAAAACCTTAGAGCCACGAAAATACTTATTTCATTTTTTAATTAGTTATTAAATTCTTTGTTACTTTGAATTATTCTATCATTTGTTTCGACTAAAAATGAGAGTTGATTATTTGATTAATTACACGAAATTAAAGGTATTTTGAAGAACATTTTTAGAGATTCGAAATTCAAGCGCGGTCAGACTATTTAAACGAGGGTAGAATGTAGCAAATATTTTGGGGTATTATATTTAGGTTAAAGAATGTTAAATGAAAAAAAAAACTGTGGATTTAATTGAGAAATATGTCGTTATTTTAGCATGTTAAAACGATATAACATTTAATATGGTAAGGAATCAGTTAATAGGTCTGCTAAATGGAGAATGAAGTCACCCAACAGACGCCATTTTGTCTGTTGTCATTTTGATAGGTTAGTTGCTCAAAGTTCGTGTTTGGTTGGTGTTGTTTTTGTTTTAGCCCTTTTTAAATACTCTATTAAAGTAATGGATAAAAGTAATAATAAAGTAATGGATAAAAGTAATAATAAAGTAATGGAAAAAATACCAGGAGAGCAAAATAGTAACAAGTGGGACGGAGGAAAAATGATATGATGAATCTGTAGGAGATTTTATTGTCTAGTAAAGATTACAAAGTAACAAAATAAATTGTATAGGGAATCTGTCAGAAGTTCTTCTACGTTTAACATGTAGCGTAGAATATAAAATAAGCAGCTCACAATTCTATACTTTAAATATTTAGCATGTGTTATATACTTATTATAACTTATTACAATAAGATTCATTGTTTATACTACAGCCACTGACAACCCACCAGTATTTTTAAAGGTACCTCTACACGTTTGCAAAATAATGTCGAATTCGCACAAGCGCAAGCGTTTTAATGGATTATTTGGCTTGGCTGGTACAAGTGAATATGTGGCCGACCCAGTTTTTTTGCCATAAAAAGAAATTCCGTGTTCTGTAATTAACAACATATAATTTTTAAGTAAAAAAGATATGATGTTCCGAGTCAAAAACTCAGAAGTTTTAAATTATAATGAAATAAGTAAGTCAAATTATATTCTTCTGTTAGGTTTTCAATTATTATTGGTATTTTCAAAGCTCTGAATGAAAAATTATTTTTTTAACATTTGGAAACTGCTATTGTATTCCACCTACCTATATTTGTCAGACTAATCAATTTTGGCTAGTAATTATTCTTTGTTTCATCAAAGAAATAAAAAAATGGGATGAAATAAATGATTTTCCTTCAGCCGGCTCTTGCACTATAATCTCATTACCTTTCTTTTGTATGTGATAGGGAGTTAATAAAATAAAGTTTTAAAATATGCAAATAGTCACCTTGAAAGAAAGTCATAAAGAGTGGTTTGCTGATCATCATTGCCCAAATGGCGACGTTGTTGGGTCTCGACCTGAAAACAGCTTTCAACCTTCCCAACATATCCATCTCCTGCTTCTTCTCGACCACTTTCGGTTTCTCGTGGATCGAGGTATGAACCTGGTATATGTTAAACAGATACAAGCACGCCGTTAACAGGAAAAAGTTTTGATAACCCAAGGAGGTGAGGATGAAACCTCGCAAAGGAGTAGCAATGAGAAATCCGACGAATGTCATGGTATGCATCATCTGGAGCCTGGAAAAATAATAAAGAAATAATAACGAAAAACAAAGAAAATAATAATAAATAAATCCTCTAAGAAATCGTAAATCTCAAAGAATGTTCTAATGATAATAAAAGAAAAGTAAAGTGTTATCGGGTTCGAAAACTCAAAATAAAGAAAGAAATAGAAATGAGACTCTTAGTTGCAACTGAAACACTGCTTTATTCATCTCAGCGCTTCTCTATATATGTTATACAATGAGCTGATTGGCTCAGTCAGTTGACTCAGGCCGTAACTCCCCCCCCCACCAGCTTACGAACAATCCTCGTAAACTTATACTATATAATATAATACTTGTTTCATCGGGACCTGCTCGTGTTATACTGCAGGTGTCCCGAGTGTAATTTTATGATTAAATTTAATGTGTGTGGAAAAGGGGGACTGGAAATTGTGAGACACTTTCTGCTCATAAAAACATGCATATATTTCCTTCCTTATTTATAATGTTAACTCCCTCGAGGGGCAAACTGATTAGTGAGTTAGTTTTAATTTGAATTGTATCTATAATAATATAAACGGAATATCATTGGGGTCTCATAGATATATAATGTGGATATTATGTGCTTAGCTGGTGGCTGTTGGGGGTTTCGCTGTCTCGGTCACTTCCGCGTCCTATAGCCGCTTCCCTCGTCGAGGTGTACGGTGGGCGAAACAGTGAAGACCGTGTATTTTCGCCTGGTGTCTGAAAAGACGTCGTTCTTCCTCGGTGGCTGGCCAGCGTGTCCTGGAGCCTGGCGTGATGGTAGAGGCAGGCCAAGTCCTAGCTTGCATAGTGCATAGGCTGGGGCGGCATTGCAGTCGCAGCGTCTTCGGGGCCTTCCGGTGTTCGCGGCAAGGGGGTCTCAGAAAATGAGACCCCCGACCCCGACTTTATATAAATTCAAAAAACAACGGCAAAAATCGGATTACTTAAATCCGACAATACTAATATAACTGCTCTTGGAGGTTGGATTAAAGTGTGTTGGTGAAGTTCTGACCCTCGATGTGTAGAACTGCTGCTCTCACTACTCCGTTACCTGTCATATATTTAGGAGAACAAAGAATATAGAAAAAAAAAATTTTTCTTGAGACTACAAATCGTTCTGATATCCAAAGATCCCAGGTTTCGGCTCCAGTTAAGTATTATCGGGTTCGAAAATTCAAAAAAT
Source organism: Halyomorpha halys (assembly GCF_000696795.3). Lineage (NCBI taxonomy): Eukaryota > Metazoa > Arthropoda > Insecta > Hemiptera > Pentatomidae > Halyomorpha > Halyomorpha halys. Next base: position 87,271 of record NW_027111321.1, on the reverse strand, counting down.
GGAATAAAGGACAAGTAATGACATTTTCGGTTCCAACTAAAACACTGCTTAATTCATCATACAATCAGCTATTCGCCTCACTTAGCTGACTTCGAAGTAACAGCTGACTCATCCATCTTTCTCTCTATGTAGCTTTTAATTGTTATTGGATGGACAATTAGATATACGGGATTTAAAGGTCAGAAGAGAATGAGAGCAGCGAATGAAGGAGGGAAATGAATTCCGTATGGAAGAGGAATGTACCATATAAGGAAAGATCTGCGAAAGGCTGTGGTTCGATGGGTTACGTATAAGCCTGAAGGCCGTGAATGGGTGTTGTGAAAATGTATTGAGGATTTAAATTGAATGAGACCAGAGATGCACGATGGACGGCGGGATTGGATAAATTAGTAGAGAAAGGATGCAAGCAAATATTTACGACGGAAATCTAGTGAGAATGGCTGAGGACTAAATTCCGAGGAAAATGATAGATGAGACGGTCCATCCTACTGGAGAAAGCGGGACAAAGGAGAAACAAATCGAAGTCAAGTCTATTCAAATAGTAACTATAGGTCAGAATAAGTTTTGTAGGACACAGATAACGAATTTCGTATTGAACTTGCGCGTTGAAACACTGCGGATGAACCAGGTGGGCTACAAGCTCAATACCAAGGATGAGGTAACCACTGTTGTGCTGTAAGCCACAACTGGTAACTGGACGATCTTAAGCTTCATGCAAAAAGCAAACAACAATTGCAAAGTATGAGTGAAATAGTGTCATCCTATACGGAAGATATAAACATGTCATTCGGACTTGATAAGTGTGCAGTGCTCCATGTAAACAAGTGAAAGGTGGTCAGTGCCCAGAACCTCCTGATAAATGAAGATGAGTGCATCAGGGAACTAGAAGCCAAAGAACAATATAAATATTTAGGTATCCAGCAGGACCTTAAAAGAGCTAGAAAAGATGTTAAACAAGAGCTAATAACAATGTTGAAAATGAGACTACGAAGAATATTAAAGACTCAATTTTCTGGAAAACATAAAATCAAGGCCAAATACTTGGGTCATACCAGCGCTAAGCTACAGCTTTGGTATATTACAGTGGTCAAATACCAGCCTACAAGTAATAGATCGTCTTGTAAGAACGACACTCACGCAAGAGCGGGTCCACCATCCCATATCATCCAAATCCAGACTTTACTTATCCAGGAAAGAAGGAGGACGAGGAAATATTGAAGAAGCGTGGCACAAGCAAGAATTATCCCTAAGACAATATTCCCATTCAAAAACCACTAGTGTTTATCAGGCAATCGTTACAATGGATTATGGTCTGACTGCACTGAACCTGAGCAAAGCGGATCTTGTTTCAGAAAAGGAACGACTGGCGGAATAGAAAAGCAAGTCTCTGCATGGGAGATTCTACAGCCAACTGAACGAAGCCTCCATAGACAAAGAAAGATCAGTTGAATGGCTTACAGCTGGAAGGCTATTCTCCAAGACAGAGGGATTCGTGGTTGCAATCCAAGATCAGGTTATTGCCACCAGATCATATAGGAAGCATGTGCTAAAAGACGCAACAGCGTTGGATAAGTGTCGATTGCGTTCGGTAGCACTGGAATCAATCCAACATATCACGGGTGGATGTGGAGTGTTGGTTGGTACTGAATATTTGCAGAGGCACAACCATGTGGCCAAAATTTTGCATCAGGCACTGGCGATAAAGTACAACTTAATTGAAGATAAGAGCCCTTATTACAAGTACCACCCAAATAGACTCCTTCAAATAGGTTCTCTCAAGCTATATTGGGATGAACCAATAATTACGGACCATACAGTACGCCATAATAAACCAGATATCCTCCTTATGGATCTAAGAAAAAAGAAAGTTGAACTTATTGATATCGGAATCCCAAACGACAATAATATAAGCTCTACTGTGGGAGAAAAATTAAGAAAATATCAGGCATTGGCGATGGAATTGAAGGAACTGTATCACTTGGAGGGAGTTACCACTACTCCAATCATTATATCCACCAACGGCCTCGTACCAAAATCCACAGTGGCCGGCGTGAATGGAGTGCCCCAATTTGGGAGTGCCCGTTGATGTACTAAGGGAGGCTCAACAGTCGGTTCTCTTAGACACAGCACGTATAGTGCGAAATGCTTTAAATATTTTAAAAGAGAAAATAATTAAATAAACAAAATATGAAGGTGGTTGGACTTCTAGGTCCCCCACCTCAGACATTCAATCCGCAATAGCGAGAAAAATCGGATAATAATAATTTTTTATTTACTCTGGGACGAGTCCCTTTAGAATAATACAGAGAAATCAAGAAATGAGAGCTGAGGAGCCTCAGAGATACTTAAGCAAAAAATACAAAGAAATATAAACAGTCATTATAAAAAATAATTATAGATTACTTTCTCACTTTTATAAGCTGAAAAAAAAAAATGAAAAAATAAAGAAGAGAAAAAAAAATGATGTAAAAATAATTAAGAGTGATATAATAGTTAACATATTTACAATTATATTAATTTACAACTTTATGGGGTCTGAATGGATAAGAAATGATTGAACAGGCGGGATTTAAAGGTAGGGAGGGTATTGGAGCAACGCATGTTGGAAGGGATGGAGTTCCATAAGGATGAGGCTGGGATAATGAACGATCTATCGAAAGCAGCGGTTTGGTGGGCCCTGGTGTATAAATCTGAAGACCGGGAACGGGTATTGCGGGAATGAATATAGGATTTGAATTGAAGGAGCTCGGAGATGTATGAAGAACGGCGGGATTGGATGACTTGGAAGGATGCCAAGAATTACTTACGACAGTAGGAAGGATAATCCCAATTCAACTCTGCATAAAAACGGGAAACAGAGGCGTCCCTAGGGATCCCGAAGATGAATCGTACACAGCAATTTATCAAGCGTTTTAATTTCGCCTCGAGATCCCCAGAGACTCCCTCATACACTGTACAGCAATAGTAAAAATTAGGAAATATTAGCGAAGTGACTAGGAGCCTACGTGTTTCAAATGGAAATAGGTGGCGGAGGTAATTTAAACGTTAAAGTTGAAAGGCTACAGTGGAAGATATTGGATACATGGGTTTTTCAGGAAAGTGTTTGATCAAAGGTTATTCCCAGGTTTTTGATTCTGGGGTAAAATTTGATGGGACTAGATTATTACGGGATATTTCCACAAATTTGGAATAGATAGGTTATGATAACTTCTTATATTGTATATTATAATGAGCGTCACGTGAACTATGCCTAGTTTTATTGGTGGATAATTACTACCTTCATTGTATGGAACAATAAAAGGATAAAAATGGCCCTATTTGGTAAAAGAATAATCGCGGAATGGGTGGATTACTTTTGACGATGGCCTTCTAATTCACCAGCAAAGCGATGAGAAAAGTTGTTTGATTGAAAATAAATATTTCCTTTTTGTACAATGACATAAAATGAGGAAATTTTTAAAGCTACACTTTAGGCTACTTGTGAGCAATGTTTCCGAACTTGTCCGATGGACAAGGTGTAAACTGCATATAACGCGCCCGATAAGACTTCATAATGGACAATTCGGAATTAATATAATACTTACTTTAAAGTGAGTTCCTCTGGTTTTGTGTTCTCGGAGACGAAACAGTGGAGTCCCAACTGAAAGGCACTCATGCCGAACAGACCGGCAACAAGTGCATCCAACATGGAAGGCAACCATATGTCGGAAGACCATCGCCAAGAAGTGAAAGCGTAGAGGAAAGCGTTGAAAAGTTCGGCTGAGAGTCCGATGTAGAGGAGTGGCTTATTGAGACCGGTCGAATCGCGCCACGAGCCGAAGAAAGTCCCCGATATGGAGCCGCAAACAGCTCTCAGGGTGCTTTTTGTGATCGTTACACCTGAAAAAAAAAATTAATGAATGCGTATATAACTATCTTGAAAGTTTTGATTTAATCTTAATTTAAAACAATTTTGATCCTTTTTCCTCTCAACTTTTATTCTTTAATATTTTTCCAACGTTTCGGCCCTCGGGCCATTCTCAAGGATACCACCTACAAAAAGTTTTTTTATTTTTATATAACAATTACATTATTTCCTTCAACTTATTAAATTCTGAACATTTATAGTGAAAAAATAATAACAATAAGTGAGGATATATATGGAGAATCAGAGTGGTAGTGAGTGCTTCTTGTGGTGGTTTTAAGAACAATATCTTTCTAGGTTGGATACTTTTATAGTTTCTCTTTAAATTTTTTTCTTGATTTTTTATTAACATTATTTTTTTATCTTTATGGAATTTACAACTGAAAATTATTATAAATTTGATGTAAGTTATTATGGAGTGATACAGGTGTTTAGAGAAACTACCCACTAGTAGCACTGTAATTACGTTTTACATTAGTAGGTCCCGTGGCCACCTTCTTTTCAGTCTCCTTGGAGTATTGTCAGGAGTGGAAGAGAAAGCAAGGGGTTAGAAACTAGTGGGTTTGGGTGATTAAGTTTGGAATGGAAGGATAAATATCTGATTCGAGCTACATGGTTCGATCGGTTACATAGGAAACATTAAAGTCTTTATGTATGATTTTATTTATCACAAAGTAAGGAGCATTGAGGATTTTACGAATAGCCTTGAGGCTCGAGTATGAACCACAATGGAGGAGTCGTTTACTTCATGTGCTAGCGTTAATGACAAATAGATTGCATATAACTCGGAGGAAAACACTGAGAATGTGGGGGGAAGACTGTAGAGGATGGTCTCCGCTTGTAGAACTACTGAACAACCAACATGATTAAAGTGTTTTGACCCATCAGTGTAGATACATGTACAGCCCTTGTAACAAGAGAGAAGACTTAAAAAACATTGCTTGAGTACTTCAAGAGGGTAGGATGATTTGTCGATGGATTCTAAGGTGAAATCAAAATTGGCCATTTTGTTTATCCACGGAGGTAATGAATTGGGGAATGATAAGTATAGGTTTGGGAGCGATAGAAATCGGGTAGGAGAGGAAAGCTGTTGAGGCGACTAGGTGATCTGTACCCCGAAACATCAATGTCTTGGGTCGTTTTGAGACGACCTAGAAATTTCAGCAAAAGTGCCTGCGTAGTTCTAGTGGCCATAGGCACTACTAACGAAGATATAATGAATGCTATCAAAGCAATGAACGAAAATATTGAAAAGAATAATAAAATAAGTGCTGAGCTCATTCAGGAACTAAATTACATTAAAAACACTTGTACTGCCCTAGAAGAAAAAACCGATAAGGTTCAAGAAGAAATAAACATTTTGAAACGGCAGCTCGAGAAAAATAATTTTGTTCTTTATAATGTCCCCCACACAGACAATGAAAATACATTGGGAAAAGTTAAAGAGATTATAAACGAGGCCAATTTATGTCTCCCTGATTACGCCGTAAATAATTGTTTTCGATTTAAAAAAAAGGACCAATATTAGTGTCACTAAATAAAAATAATTTAAAACAGGAAATATTTAGGCAGAAAGAAATACTAAAAATTAAAAACATTTCCATCAATCACGATAAAACACAAGAGGAAAGGAAAGATGGGAGACAAATATATTCATTTCTTCAAAATTTACGTAACATTGATGAAAATGTTCCCTACTGGAAAGGCTTTTTTAAAATAAGAGGCTCATATTATCGAATAAAAGAAGTAGAAAATATTCTTAAACAACAGGAATC
>NW_027111321.1:81025-81542 GCF_000696795.3 Halyomorpha halys | reverse complement strand
GAATGTCAGCTGTATAGACGGTGTAGAGGATGGAACCAAGGATACTAGCTTGAGGAACACCAGCGGACTGAGGATAGAGGAATGAATAGGAACTATTATGATTTACTTGGAATAATCTATCAATGAGAAAGGAACGAATGATGAGAAAGTATGTGGGAGGTAGGGATTTACGAAGTTTGTAAAGCCAGAAATCCTTAAATAAGGTATAAAAAAAAAAATATAATTAATTACAACACGACGCAACCGATCTACACCAAACTTGGCAGTGGTTAAGGGCTCTATAAACTGCACCAAAGGGCACAGACTGGACCTAATGAAACAAGTTTGAAAAGTGAAACTTATATTTCGCCCTTATTAGGGCATTAGAATGAATTTTAATTTAGTTGAGGTTAAAAGAGGCGATATTCAGCTTTCCAACTGTTGTATTAGCGTAGGGATTGGATAAAATACTAAGGAATTATCAACGATTATATGAACTAAAGTCACTGGAAAATTTCTAATTTTTTTTTTTTTTTTT
>NW_027111321.1:79340-80975 GCF_000696795.3 Halyomorpha halys | reverse complement strand
TTTTCTTGATTTTTTATTAACATTATTTTTTTATCTTTATGGAATTAACAACTGAACATAATTATAAATTTGATCTAAGTTATCATGGAGTGATATAGGTGTTTAGAGAAACTACCCACTAGTAGCACTGTAATTACGTTTTACATTAGTAGGTCTCGTGGCCACCTTCTTTTCAGTCTCCTTGGAGTTTGTCAGGAGTGGAAGAGAAAGCAAGGTTAGAAACTAGTGGGTTTGGGTGATTAAGTTTGGAATGGAAGGATAGATATCTGATTCGAGCTACATGGTTCGATCGGTTACATAGGGAACATTAAGGTATTTATGTATGATTTTATTTGTGAAAAAGTAAGGAGCATTGAGGATTTTACGAAGGATTTTGGATTGTAACGATTGGATACGAGAGGAATTCGATAGTATTAGTAGAGCCACAATGGCCAGATTGGCCTTAGTACAGTCATGTAGATCAGTATTTCTTAATGAATTGGAAGTTTAGACCGTTTGTCCAATAAGTGCAGATTCCTGTCTTTTCAGCGTCGTGTGAGAGACCCCCCATTCTTCAAGGTCTGTAATATGGGATTGGAGAGTTTAGGGGTATTTACAAACTGCGAGCACATATGTGTCATCTGCATATGTGGTGATGATATTGTTAGAATTGGTTGGGATGTAAGCTGTAGAGGCTGTAGAGTATAGGACTGAGAATAGTACCTTGGGAAACATCAGCAGACTGAGAATAGAGGGATGAATCGGAACCATGAGGGGTTTACTTGGAGTAATCTCTCAGTGAGAAAGGAACGGATGATGAGAAAGTTTGTAGGAGACAGGAATTTATGGAGTTTGTAAACTAGTCCCGGGTACCAGACTCGATTAAAAGCCATTTACTATTTCTAAAATCATTTGTATTTATTGTGGGAAGATATTCCGAGTGGCCCATAATGGTAATAAATAGCAAAAAAAAATTTAATCCTAACCATCGATTCGCCCGACTTTGAAGGCTTCTTCAGGTATTTTTTTTTTTAAAGGCCGATTTGGCCAGAACCAGATACCAATCCTTCCGTAATAAACTTCCCAACCACCCAAACCAACTCGTTTCTAACCTGCTTCTCCTTCACTACCTAATAATCCTCCTAGGCGTCTGAAAAGAAGATGGCCTCAAGATCTTCTCCTTTAGTAATTTGTTTGGAGTTCTATCAATGGGTAGAATTCTCCATATGTTTGTATCATGTCATAATATCACTTACAGCAAATTTACTTGATGTGTATATATGTATACAGTTGTAAATAACAATAAATAAATTATTTAAAAAAAAAGTATTTATAAATACTCAAAACATAGTGTGAGCAATAAAATAGTTGCCAATTCGAAATTAAAATAAATTAATAAATTAAAGAAACACACACACTTCAGGAGGTTGGATAGAACCACTTCAACTTAGTATATAAGAGCTTCACCGGGTGACATAAGAGCGCCTGGGAAACCCGAAGCTAAACCTTACATGGCAATTCATGAGTTTCTTCAGTCTCTAATCAATACCTGCAGATAGCCCTTCGTAGACCAAGGGACTATTATTGTAGGGGAGGGAAACAAGGGAGGGTACAAGGAGCTGACCGGTATTCTGAGGAATGGAATCTATAAAATAT
>NW_027111321.1:78150-79290 GCF_000696795.3 Halyomorpha halys | reverse complement strand
ATTAAGGTCTTTATGCATGATTTTATTTGTGACAAAGTAAGGAGCATTGAGGATTTTACGAAGCAATGTAAGGATTGAATAAGAGAGGAATTCGAAGGTGAGTAGAGCCCCAAAGCTCAACTACACATGTCCAGATTGGCCTTATTACAGTCATGTATATCAGTCTTTTTGTAATGTGTTGGAAGTTTAGACTGTTTGTCTAGTAAGTGCTGTAATAGTAATGTAATCCAAGGTAGCGGATCTGTTGGACAGTGGTAAGAGTAACATCATTAAATGAAACTGTAGGGCAGTCAGTAGGTTTACGACGAAGGATAAAGGTGAGTTGATGGGATTTGTTCGAATTTACCTTAATTCTCCAATTACGACACCATTCTTCGAGGGCTGTGATATGGGATTGGAGAGTTTGGGATACAATTAATGGTTTATTATTAACTGCGAGCACACACGTGTCATCGGCATACGTGGTGAGGATAGTGTTAGGATTGGTTGGAATGTCAGCTGTATAGACGGTGTAGAGGATGGAACCAAGGATACTAGCTTGAGGAACACCAGCGGACTGAGGATAGAGGAATGAATAGGAACTTCTGGTTTACTTGGAATAATCTATCAATGAGAAAGGAATGAATGATGAGAAAGTATGTGGAAGGTAGGGATTTACGGAGTTTGTACAGCCAGAAATCCTTAAATAAGATATAAAAAAAAAGAATATAATTAATTACAACACGACACAACCGATCTACACCAAACTTGGCAGTGGTTAAGGGCTTTATAAACAGCACCAAAGGACACAAACTGGACCTAATGAAACAAGTTTGAAAAGTGAAACTTATATTTCGCCCTTATTAGGGCATTAGATCTGAATTTTAATTTAGTGGAGGTTAAAAGAGGAGATATTCAGCTTTCCAACTGTTGTATTAACGTAGGGATTGGATAAAAAACTGAGGAATTATTAACAATTATATGAACTAAAGTCACCGGAAAATTTCTAATTTTTTTTTTTTTTTTATTGTTTATTTATTGTAATTTACAACTGTACAAAATAATATAATAGGTAAATATGTAGTATGTTTCATATACACTTGAAAATCTTGGGAAGGAACCACCCATTGGTGGTACTTCAAACATTAATTAAAACTAGAA
>NW_027111321.1:75221-78100 GCF_000696795.3 Halyomorpha halys | reverse complement strand
AAATGAACACATTACGCAGATATTGTGTCAATGAAATGAAAAACGATTAAATAACTTAATAAAATGAAAAAATAAAAGATAAAAATTTTTATGGAATATATAAAAATTGTTTAAGTACAGTTATGGATGTGTGTGATCTAGGAAATATGATTATTCCAGGAGAGATCCACGAAAGACTTGAACAATTACTTTTTGATCAAACTGTTCTTCGAAAACAGGAAGGTATCAAAGAAAGCGTCGGAGGGGCTCAGTTCCTAAACCTTTTAAAAGTGAATTAGGTATCCATTCAAAAGGAAATTTTTCCCTCTAGGGGGTCGGTTTCCCCGACTTATCCCCTCCACTTTTCTGTTTCTCACAATTGTTGAAAACCCGCCACAGCTTACAGACAACTTTATTATTCATCAGATTAACTATTAAACGATTTTCTTATTGGAAAATAAAACATTTTGCGTTGAATAACTGTTCAAAAGCATCCAAGACCTAAATTCAAAATGTAAGAGGTGAGCACCCAAAAGGCACCAAAACGTAACACTAAAAGAGCAAGAAAAAAAAAAAGACAAAAGGAGACAGCCTAATCAAGTTGAAGCAATAAATTCAGGAGAACTTTGGATTTATATCCCAAAGAGTAGAAGAAGGATTAAATGTCAAAATTCAGAATTATACCTGTGGGAAAATTAGGACCGTAATATATATAGAAATATAGGAGATTTAGATTAATCTTGTACTATTAGTTTTCCAACGATTTTCCAATATACGTTGAAAGTCAGATACAAATTATTGAGATATTTTATATCTCTCCTCAATAAGTTGTAGCAACATCCTATATATGTAAATACAGTATAGGTAATGTGTATATAAGTTATTTTTAAAAAACAAATAAAAGTTAATTTTTTTTTTTAATTTTTTTATATTCTTCCTACCTATACTTGGCAGACTTATCAATTTTGACTAATAATTATACATAGTTTTACCTTTACCTTTGTAGGAATAGTAGTTTTCATGATATTTGCTAAAATAAAATGATTTATAGTTGTTCAGACAATAATTTTGATTTATGAAAAACTTCATTTCAGAAACCATTGGACGTACAGATGTCTGCCAGCGCTCAAATTAAAGCTAGTTAAATTTACTACAATAGTTAATAATGTTTATCTTTGTAGGAGTAGTAGTTTTTATGATATCTGACAAAATGAACTCACAAAATGTTAATTTCTACTTGTTCGTATAAAATGTTGGATATTTATAAAAATATATCTCTAGATCCATTAGAAATTGACCATATTTAGCATAAAAGAACCAAATCAAAATCTTTTTTTTAAAAAATACTTTTTATTTATTGATGTATATTACAATCTGCCACACAGTTGTGGGCAATAGGTAATAGTGATGAATGATCACATTCATACTGAAATAATATAAAATAAATAAATGAATGAAGAAAAAAAACTCTCTTAAAATATATACAAACAGAAGAATAAACAAAATGTATGAAAAAAATAAATAATGAAAATAACATAATGATAAAATAATATAGTCTCTAGTCACATTTACAATCTTATACCCAATATTTACACAATCGACCTGAGGATCCCTGAGCCCACTCTATCCCCCACGTGTGAGGGGTAGAGCAGAGTTCAAAAGATCCCAGCGCATCCCTCTCGCCGCATCACTGGTAATGAGCCAGTGGAGGCTGAGCAAGTGCGCTAAAGCCACAAACACTCAACTTGAGTGGAGAATCTGACCATTGTCAATAAGTCCCTTGGCCACTGCCGTTTCAACCTTCTAGGTGGGCTGTGGAGATGGGTGGAACTAGATAAGGTTTGAACCAAAGGATTAGGATGTTTAGAAAGGTTTATATGGAATTTTGAGAATTTGGTTGGTATGAGGTCAAGGACAAAACGGATATAAATCAAAAACTGGACCGAGAAAAGTGGATTTAAGTTAAATGCAATTTATTTAATATTAAATGGAAAAATAAAGAAAAAAACAAATAAAACAATATATATCTAATATATCGTTTATCGATATATAATAGAGCTACATAAGAAAAAAAACTTCCATAGATTTCATCGTTATAATAAATTTATACAGTTGTTACAAATTAACCTTAGTTAATTTATAACAAATCTACTATCTTTAGGAAAGTCAGTCGGACAACCTTAGTAAATAAAGTAACCGCAATATATGGTAAAATTTTGGAAAATGGAATACTGAATAATACGTATACCATAAAATCTTCAAGACCCATTTATATTACTATAATAAGGGTTATCTAGATTTTAGGGCTTCATTACACCATCGGATTCATTTCGCATCCAATCCTTCTAGATGATTTGTCGATGGATTCTAAGGTAAACTCAAAATTGGCTATTTTGTTTATCCACGGAGGTAATGAATTGGGGAATGATAAGTATAACTTAGGTTTGGGAGCGATAGAAATCGGGTAGGGAGGAAAGGTGGAGAGGCGACTAGGTGATCTGTACCCCAAAACATCAATATCTTGGGTCGTTTTGAGACGGCCTAGAAATTTCTGCAAAAGGTAGTGCCTGCGTAGTTCTAGTGGCCATAAGCACTACTAACGAAGATATAATGAATGCTATCAAGGCAATGAACGAAAATATTGAAAAGAATAATAAAATAAATGCTGAGCTCATTCAGGAACTAAATTACATTAAAAATACTAGTACTGCCCTAGAAGAAAAAACCGATAAGCTTCAAGAAGAAATAAACTTTTTGAAACGGCAGCTCGAGAAAAATAATTTTGTTCTTTATAATGTCCCCCACACAGACAATGAAAATACATTGGGAAAAGTTAAAGAGGTTTTAAACGAGGCCAATTTATGTCTCCCTGATTACGCCGTAAATAATTGTTTTCGATT
>NW_027111321.1:73454-75171 GCF_000696795.3 Halyomorpha halys | reverse complement strand
TTGCGTTCAAAAGAGAAACAAAAATACTGGAAGATTATTGATTGACCATGTGTATAGATGAATGGAATATGGTCCGGGTGCGGTAAAAAAAAACTCAAATAGTAGATAATTACACTATTTTATTGAGCCAACGTTTCGCCCCACGTTGCAGGGTTTCATCAGGGCTAAAAAAAGATACAAACACTATAGTTGCAAAAAGGAAAAAAAGATAAAACATAAGTGTAAAATAACAGGGGTATAAAATGAAAAGTAAAATATAATAAGATAGATCTATCTGTTACTATTGCCTTTTTCATTTACAACTTACAACCTTTAATTTTTCTTATTATATTTTACTTTTCATTTTATACCCCTGTTATTTTACACTTAGCAGATTAGGAAGCAAGGTTAGAAACTAGTGGGGTTGGGTTAGGGAGTTTATTATGGAAGGAATAATATCGGGTTCGGGCTAGATCGGTAACATAAGGAACATTTAGGTCTTTCTTTTTAAATATAACACGACGATCATGAATACCCCTAACAATTACCAATATTTCAGGTTTAAGGAATACATTTTATTATAATTATTTTTTAGAAAATATGACTTAACGTTTATAAAATTAAATATATTAGGGAATAGACTATATGTCCCTTACGTGTTAAATGTTTGTGTTTGAATAAAATAAGAAATTACCAAATATCTTCAGGTAATAAGAAATGAACAGATAATACAACACCACCTATAATTAATTTAATTAGGAATGAATGAGTACCATTTACGCACGTTAACATTTTATTTATTTTTTGTAACATCGAAAATTTTTATTTTTTACGTAAATATACTGTACAGTAAATAACATTGATATCATCAATCTACTTATTTTAAGTGTATAAATTATTCAGTAATATAATGTATAATATTTTGTAAATATGAATACTTAATTGTTTGTAATGACGAATTAATAGTGCAACAGTTTTATAACAAAACACTATCTCCAACGTAATATATTTTAAAACACTCGTAACGACTATCAGCGCTTGTTTTAAGTATCTGTCCACTGTGTCACTGTGGCTGGGATATACAAGGATTAGTACAAGAGCCGGGAAGAAAAAAAGGCAGTTATCTCACCCCAATTTTTGATTACTTTAATGATAACTATATATATAATTACTAGTCAAAACTGATGAGTCTGCCAAGTATAGGTAGGGGAGATAAAAAATGGGGGCTGTACCAAAACCTTAAAAAAACATTATTTTTTCATTCGGAGCTCTATATCTTAAAAACTGACTACAACATTAGAAAATCTACGAGAATATTATTTAAAGAAGAGTAAATTTTCTGAAATATTTGCCCTAAAAGAGCTATTTACATCCAATAGTTCTCAGGATATAGCTTTTTAAAAAGCAAAATTTCTTAAAAATCTACCGAAAGATTAGTAGTAAGTTAATTTATTTTGAGAAATCTATATCTCAGGAACTATGTGACGTACAGATGTCTATTAGCACTCAAATTAAACTATAAAGAACTTAATGACATTTACCTTAGTAGGAATAGTTTTCATGATCTTTGCTAAAATAAAATGATTTATAGTTGTTCAGACAATAAGTTTGATTTATGAAAAACTTCATTTCAGAAACCACTGGACGTACAAATGTCTGCCAGCGCTCAAATTAAATCTAGTTAAATTTACTACAAAATAGTTAATTATATTTATCTTTGTAGGAGTAGTAGTTTTTA
>NW_027111321.1:72324-73404 GCF_000696795.3 Halyomorpha halys | reverse complement strand
AAAAAGGAAAACTGAAGAAAGACTGGCTCAATTCAGATTTCGTTCTAGGAGTCTTTCAACTGTATCAAATGACCAGATACCTACCTGATAACTTATCAGTCACTCACGCCGTGTCACTTGGTCTCAAAACCATAACAAGGTTCTATTTTTCAAAAATAAAATGTAGACTGGTCTTATGCAATATAAATGTTTTTAAAGATTTATTTAAATTTACCAGTAATGAATGTCAAGTTTTTTGGAATGAACTCATTGTTATGTTTTATAGAGACGTGGCTAACAGAAGATAATTTCGTACTCCCGTCATGGTTACACAATTGTATCCCATATAATAGTACTCTGTCCATTCTGCTGTATATCCGAATCTTGCGACTAACAAAACATTGAAAATTGATTGTGAAGCCAAATTGAACAGACTATATATTTACATTGTAACAGTATGTAATAAATTTAATTCTATTATGTAAATAGTTTTCGAAGCCAATTAATATCTTCATTTATATCACGCTTCCGTTTATTTAAAAGAATTCTCATTATTTTAAGTTAAATATAATGGAGCAATGAATATTATGTTAATAGTTGTGTATTATCCAGTCTGTTTTTTTTTTATTGTTTTGTTATAGAGAACTTGTTTTATCTTTGTTTATTGTTTTTGTAATGGAGCACTAGACTCAGGTTTAGTTTTATAATTGTATATTGAGTTATGAATTTGAACAAGACTTTGTCTTTCAAAAATAAAATAAAATCTAAAATCTAGTTCTAGTGGGCACTCTTGGGCCGCCTAGAGAAAGCTCCTCATCCTTGTACTGAGAAACCCTGGGACTCAACATCCTACCTGAAGAGCATCTTGTACCACAGATCCTTCAAAATATTTCTTTTGCACCATTCTCACAATATTCAAATAAGAGAAATAGCAGTTTTTATAATAATTGCTAAAATAAAGTCACAAAATTATTATTCAAATAAATTTCAAACCCCCCAAATAAAATTTAATTAAATGTATTTCAAAAGGTTATAATGTAATATCAATTATTATCTTTTAAGGTCAGATTTAGAACCTTTACCTATACAAGTGAAACATAT
>NW_027111321.1:66819-68142 GCF_000696795.3 Halyomorpha halys | reverse complement strand
GTGATTCACCTGAATTGAAATTTACGCAATTCAAGAACACAATCTCGAACTTGGCGAGTGATATGGCGAGTGATGTGGTAATGCTATCAAAACAAAGAATACGACATCGTGTTATCTTTTAAGTAAATTTAGTCTACATCTCACTTATGTTTTAATTTCTCATAGTCATTTTTCCAATTAAAATACAATGGAAAATTGAGTGTTATACCATTCTGTAATAGTTGCTAATTTTTTAAACAGTTTGGAAAAAAAAAAACATCCTCTATTCAGATTAAAATTGGGGTATTTGACGACATATAAAAAAAAAAGAAATAATGTTAAAATTACTGTGAATCATTTCAGTCAACCATATCATATATGTTTTAATTAATATAGATACAGAATTAATGTTTTTAATTATTTACATAAATAATTATAATTTCAAATAATGAAGAAGATGGTCAGGGTCGCGTTTAAAAGAGAAACAAAAATAATTTACAACTATTTATTTTCCGACGTTTTGCCCCACTTTGAAGAGCTTCATCGAGGCTAAAAAGATACAAAACAACTAACAGCATTTCTTCATTGTAAAATAATTAGGTACAAAAAAGTAAATTAAGAAGATTATATACAAATAAAAGAAAAGAAGAGATAAAATAGTATTAATATAAAGAAAACAATGATAATAATATAAATAATTACGTAAACTATTAGGTTAAAAATGTACAGGAGACGTAATAACACGCAAAAAAAGAAAATTAGATCTGAGAAAACAGAATTTAACAAATTAAAAGATGAAGTAAGTTGAGAATGAATAACAAAAAAATTAATAATAATAATATTCTGGGTTTTTATTGTGATAAAGGAATGGATAATAATAATAATGATATAATGAGGTGTAGATAGTTGACCGTAGATTAAAGCTTGGAGAAGTTTGTCGGGGGCTGACGTTTCGACCTGAGTTTCAAGTTGGCGTAGAAGGCAAGTTTGTAACTCCAGTAACACAACCTCAGATGAAGACCTGATACTCAGGTCGAAACGTCAGCGTAAAATAAATAAATATGGTTTTGTTTATTTATGTTGTTCTTTGCTGACCGCACCCCCCGACAAACTTCTCCAAGTAATAATGATATAATGGGAATATAATAGTAGAAGTGGAAACTAGGAACAATTGAGGTGGAAAGTAGATTTTATTATCATGTAAAGATTACAAGGTTACTAAACAAGTTTCCCAGAAAGACCGCTCCTCAGCATTTGATGCATAACATGGTCTTAGGCTGCTCACAATTCTATACTTATAATATTTAGTATGTTAAAAACTTTTTTATTTTTTTTTTTTTTTTT
>NW_027111321.1:64905-66141 GCF_000696795.3 Halyomorpha halys | reverse complement strand
GCTCAAATTAAATCTAGTTAAATTTACTACAAAATAGTTAATTATATTTATCTTTGTAGGAGTAGTAGTTTTTATGATATTTGACAAAATAAATTTAAAAAATGTTAATTTCTAGTTGTTCCTATAAAATTTTAGACTTTTGAAAAATATATCTCTAGATCTATAAGTCGCACATATGTCTGCCAATACTCAAAATAAAGGAAATTTAACTAACTATAAAGTAGATTATGACACTTATCTTTGTAAGGGTAGTAGTTTTTATGATATTCACATATGAATATAAATTTGGTAAATGAAATTTGTCCGAACAACATAAATCAATTTATTTTACCGAATTTCATGTAAACTATTACTCCTACGAAGATAAACATCATAAGCTACTTTATAGCTCACTAAACTAGCTTTAATGTGAGTGCTAAAGAAATCTGTACGTCAAATAGTTTTTGAGATATAAATTTTTCAAAATAAATTCACTAACTACTGATCTTTCCGTACGTCACATACAACATTTTTCTGAAACATTGCTTTTTAAAAAGCTATATCTCGAAAACTAGTTAACTTAAATAATTCTATTAGGGCTCATATTTTAGCAAATTTATTCTTCTTTAAATGACATTCTCTTAGATTTTCTTGTGTTGTTTCTACTTTTTAAGATATACAGCCTATACTTGGCAGACTCATCAATTTTGACTAGTAATTATACATAGTTTTCATTAAAGTTATCAAAAATTGTGGCGAGATAACTGCCTTTTTTCTCCTCTTGGGCTCTTGTACATATACCTTGCCGACATCTTCATCTTACGAGGGGACTGCTATCTACTACTAATACTTTACTGTCATCCTACGGCTGTCATCTACACGGCCTTCCTCCTTTACTGTCATCCTACGGCTATCATCTACACCGCCTTCCTCCTCAACTTAAAGTCAGATAGACATTATTATCCGTTTTCATCCAGCTCACGTTATCAATTTACTATCTACTAACAGTATTTTATTTTTTGTTAAAGAAGGCGTCTCTCCTTTGGTTTATATTGATTAATTTCTTATATGTTCTTTATTATAAAACTCTACTGTTTCATTTTAATTTACTAACACAACTAACCCTATAAATATTATTTTTATATAAATTATTTATACTGGTTATTATTATGAGTGTATTTTTTTTTCCAATGTTTCAATTTTAAGGATAACCCCAAAACGAGCAGAAACTGGCATTTACAGCGTTTCGGAAATTCC
>NW_027111321.1:60504-62894 GCF_000696795.3 Halyomorpha halys | reverse complement strand
CAAAAATTTTTTGAAGTTGTTATGATGTTATTTTAATATTTAATTTATTTTAAAGATGTGACATGGGCAATTAGCCTGCAAATGAGATTAAAAACAATTACACCAATATTTAAGGTATGGCAAAAGATATCAGTATGTAGTTAAGAAAATAATGTAATTATTATAAAAACAAAAAAATTTATAGGTTGTCTCCATGAAAATGGCCTGAGGGCCGAAACGTTGGAGAGTTTTTAAGAATAAAAGTTGAGAGTAAAATGATCAAAATTATGTATATTAAGAATATACTTATTATTACAAAGATTGTCAAGGTGCCCCACGTTGCAGGTTCTCATCAGGAACAAAAATGATACAAATAACTAAAATTAGGTAATGTATTAAAAGAACAAAATAACATGAAATCACTCAGCCAACTCACTCCCTGGTTTATTCTTCACTGTATATAAGGCAAGCCCCATGAAGGTATTTTTTTTTTTTAATAATTTATTTATTGATATTTACAACTGTATAAACATATATACAACAAGTAAATTTGATCATAATGATATGATACAGGATGTAGAGAAACTACCCAGTAGTAGAACTCTAAAAACAGTTTACTATATAAGGTCACGAGGCCATCTTCTTTTCAGGCACCTCGGAGGATTGCCAGGATTGGAAGAGGAAGCAAGGTTAGAAACGAGAGGGTTTGGGTGGTTAGGGAGTTTATTATGGAAGGAATAATATCGAGTTCGGGCTAATGTGACTAATGGACTAATGTTACATAAGGAACATTTAGGTCTTTCTTTTTAAATTTAACACATCATGAATACTCCTAACAATTACCAATATTTCAGGGTGTAGGAATACATTTTATTATAATTATTTTTTTAGAAAATCTGACTTACCGTTTATAAAATTAAATATATTAGGGAATGGAATATATATCCCTTACGTGTTAAATGTTAAATGTTTGTGAGCAATCATATTTTCAGTAATATCAAATGTTAAACGCACAAGAGCTCCTTTCCAGATTTTCTGAGCAACTTGTTTTATAACCTTTCCTTTCAAAATTACATGTTTTTGTTTAGGTCTAAGTTTTGATTAATGTAATTTATTAACACAACAATCAAAACGCAAACTTCGAGCAAGTTTTCTAACACGATAACAAACAAAATTGTAGCGAGCTCAACTGTTTTGTTGCTTGACGTCATTCTCCATTTAAGAGACTCTCAACCATGTTAGATTTTATAAAGTTTTAGCATGCTAAAAAAATGAAATATTTCTCCATTTAAAATGTTAAACTAAAGATCATGAAACATCCAGCCGACTTTGTCACTTTTTTTTATCAAAGTCGCCAAAGCTATCAACTTCAAAGGTGGGTGGTCCTGATTTATTCTTTAGTCATTTATTATTATTATTAATTTTTTTTATCCTTTCTCGAACTTTATTCATTCTCGACATACTTTTTTATTTTCCATCTTTTAATGTGTGTTTTGTTTTTTATTTAATAATTTATTTATTATTATTTACAACTGTATACAAATATATACAACAAGTAAATTTGCTGTAGGTGACATAGAGACATGATATAAACATGTGGAGAATCTACCCACTGATATAACTCCAATAACATTTCAAGATCTCAGTGCCATTTTCTTTTCAGACGCCTAGGAGGATTATTAGGTAATGTAGGAGAAGCCAGGTTAGAAACAAGTGGATTTGGGTGGTTGAGAAGTTCATCATGGAAGGAATGGTATCTGGTTCTGGCCAAATCGTCAACATATGGAACATTAAGGTCCTAATGGATGACTTGATTTGTGACAAAGTAAGGAGCATTAAAGATTTTGGACTGTAAGGATTGGATTCTGGAGGAATTTGATGGTTTAGTGGAGCCCCAAAGCTCAACTCCGTATGCCCAAATAGGCATTATAATAGTCATGTAGATCAGTCTTTTGTAATGGATTGGCAATTTGGACCGTTTGTCTAGTAAATATTGCAATAGTCGGAATCTACGAGCAGTTTCTCCTATGAAGGTAAAATTATGAATCGCGTTTCTCCTTATGATTTATATTATTATATTTGCTATGTTTAAAAAAAATTATACTTAAAGCGGTTTGAAAAAAAAAAAAATTTCCAATCCCAAAATAAATATTTTAATAAATATATATAATATAACAAAACGAACGAAAACGGTTATACAAGGAGGTGTAATTAACGGTACCCACATTATGAGACTGGATGGACCAAAAGGATGACTCCAGAACCCACAGGGTTGACTCTCGGATACAGTATAAATAATTATCCGCCACAGTCGGATTCGAAACCGGGTTCTTGGAGTGCTTTACCAGAGTACCATAGCGCTTGAAACATGGATAAATATAAATTAAAAAAAAAATAGAGATAAAAACAGT
>NW_027111321.1:59841-60426 GCF_000696795.3 Halyomorpha halys | reverse complement strand
CTGCTATGATCCCCGTAGTGGTCAGGTAGACCTTGAGTAATTGTTCTTCAAATTCTACAAAAAAAAAAAAAAAAATTAATCTGATTATTACTCTCTATACTAAAAATCTCCTACACAGTCAAGTAAATATCGAATTTATTTAGGAGAGTATACATCTTTTTTTTTTTACTTTATTTAGTTTATTCACAACTGTAAACGCATTTTTACAACCAGCGAATGAGATGTAGAGAGAGAGAATAAAAATAAGAAAAAATAGAGAATAAATAAAAAAACAAATGTTATGAAGGCATGAAGGTTAAGGTCATCCAATGATGCCTTTCCATTAAAATTGAAATTTATTTATTTATTTTTTAAATAATTTATTTATTGTTATTTACAACTGTATACACATATATACAACAAGTAAATTTGCTGTAGGTGACATAGTGATAGGATAAAAACATGTGGAGAATCTACCCACTGATAGAACTCCTATAACATTTCTAGAGCTGATCTCGAGGCCATCTTCTTTTCAGACACCTAGAAGAATTATTAGGTAATGAAGGAGAAGCCAGGTTAGAAACAAGTGGATTTGGGTGGTTGAGA
>NW_027111321.1:58232-58914 GCF_000696795.3 Halyomorpha halys | reverse complement strand
CTTGTTGAAGCAACATTGAATAAAAATGTTATAATTTTACTAGTTTGTGAAATCGATTTCTTTTGTTTACTAAAAGAAAACATTATAAACAAAAGTGGTGCGATCTTTTGACAGAAATTTTTCGCAATGACGGCATTTTTTTGCAGTTTTCTCCGCAGCTTCCATACTATGGTAAGACTATGGTAGACTTTTGGCCAACACATTTCTGTCACACCGGGGCCACTATTCTGCTTGCTTCCAGAACTCTCAGCTGTCCTCTGGCGAGATTAAATATAAACATTTACAAACATTTGCTCAAAGCACATTCATCGACAGTTTTCATTTGTTCTTTATTGTAAAATTAATAAAGAGTTTGTAAAGTATTAAGTTCTTTATTTTTTTTTTTTTACTAATACATAAAATTAATTTGTTTCACAATTCTTTCTTTCGTTTATATATATATACATATTCATTATATTTTCGTTCTTTATAATACATAAGATTTATTTTACACTAGTGCCTGTTGAACAGATTCGATACTTAGGACTCCACCTTGACAAGAGACTTACTTGGAATCCACACGTAAGACTGAAACAAGAAACTGCTCGTAGATTCCGATTGCTACATCACTTACTTGACAAACGCTCTAAACTTCCCATTCACTACAAAAAATTAGTATACACTACAATAATCAGACCAATTT
>NW_027111321.1:55194-58132 GCF_000696795.3 Halyomorpha halys | reverse complement strand
ACCACCAATGGGTGGTTCCTTCGCAAGATTTTCAAGTGTATATGAAACATACTACATATTTACCTATTGTATAATTTTGTACAGTTGTAAATTACATTAAATAAATAATTAAAAAAAAAAAAGATTTATTTTTAAAATATAGACTTCAAACATATTTTTTTAAAAAATCTTTCCAACCACAAAATAATTTTCCTAGTGCATATTCTACATGGGAAGAGGAAAGTCTCTCACTGAGCCTCTCAGTTCAGGTAACAACACTGCCAAAGTTTCAGGATTATCCAAGGAATTTTGTAAGCTACACCAATTTTATGGAAAAAAAAATTATAAAAAAAATTAAGCATTTTTGCTGATAAAGTCTACATTTTCTTCATGATTACTATCTGCCAATCGATTACTATGTGCCAATCGATTTGTCTCTTTCTGAAGAATAAGAAAAAATAACACTGAATTTATTAAATGATTTTTTATAAACTAGAAATAAAAAAAAATATAATGAGGATTACAGTAAACCAAGGCCAGGACACTCGATAATGAAAAAGCAAATTTATTCGTTTTGGGTCCCCTGAAAACTTTAAATACTATTTTTCAAAGAAATTAAAATTAGAATTTTTTTTTTATAAAAAAAAAAAAAACATGAAGCCATGGCAAAAATAACGTTTTTATATTTACCTTTTATTTTTTAATTATTCTTCATTTCTTTCACCTCTAAATATATTTTGTTTTTTGAACCGATAGATTTTTTTTCTTTTAACAAATATAAGGTAAAATTAATCTACATTATAAATAGTAAAAATCTTATCTATAGTAACAATTTATATGTTTAAAAATTTAACAATATTCGAGATTACATTAATAATTAATAAGAATCTACAAATGCTAATATTTACACGTGATATGTGTGAATAATATTATAAAAATCTTTAAAAAGAAAATGAACCTCTTCCAGAACCTCTCAGCTGTCATCTGATTTGGTGAAGGCACATTCATCGACAGTTTTCTTTTGTTCTTTATTATAAAATTAGTTTAAGTGTTTGTAAAGTATCCTTTTTTTTTTTTTTTACTAATGCATAAAATTAATTTGTTTCATCACAATTCTTTCTTTCGTTTATATATATATATCTATATTCATTATATTTTCGTTCTTTATAATGCATACAATTTTTTTTTTTTTAATTTAGACTTCAAACATATTTTTTAAAAAAATCTTTCCAATCCAAAAATAATTTTCCCAGTGCATATTCTACGAGGGAAGAGGAAAGTCCCTCACTGAGCCTCTCAGTTCAGGTAACAACACTGCCACAGTTTCAGCATTTTCCAAGGAATTTTGTTGGCTACACCGATTTTATGGAAAAAAAAAATTATAAGAAAAATAAAGCATTTTTGCTGATAAAGTCTACATTTTCTTCATGGTTACTATGTGGCAATCGATTACTATGTGCCAATCGATTTGTCTCTTTCTGAAGAATAAGAAAAAATAACACTGAATTTATTAAATGATTTTTTATAAACTAAAATTAAAAAAAATATAATGAGGATTACAGTAAACCAAGACCAGGACATTCGATAATGAAAAAGCAAATTTATTCGTTTTGGGTCGCCTGAAAACTTTAAATACTAATTTTCAAATAAATTAAAACTAGAATTTTTATATAAGGAAAAACATGGACCACATCAAACCGTTCCAATCGCAGGGAGGAGGTAGCTATAGCTAGATTGAGAATAGGTCATACGAGTTTAACTCATAGATATCTGATAAGAAAGGAGCCACCGCCAAAATGTCAATACTGCAACAGTGTACTTACGGTCAGTCACATATTTGAAGAATATCATTTCTATTCCGCGAACTTGAGTAGATTGGGAGTGGGACCGAGTGTATCGGATGCTCTGAATGATGACCAGAAGAACGTGGAAATGGTTTTGGTTTTCTTAAAAAGGAATAGCCTTTTATATAGGAATAAGATTTGAACCCGAAAGTTTGTTATATGTATTAAATAATTCTAAAAGAAGTAATTGTTTAATTTTTTCGTAATTATTTAAAGAGAAAAATAAAGTGACGTAGAATTATAAATATAAATGATATTGAATTATAAAGCGCGAAGGATGGGCGTTGATGACCTCAGGGTTTTAGGTCCTAGATCAACAACTAGAATTTTTATCTTAATTTATGTGGTGGATTTGGTTTTTCTCCCGGTATTCGTTGTTTATACAATCGTTTATAGATCATTTTATTTTTATCTAATTCCTACGTTAATACAATCGTTAGAATGCTGAGTGTTAAATATTTTTTACCTATACTTCCACCGTTTAGATTTAATGACGTTAGAAGAGCGAAATATTGGTTTCAACTAAACAAAAAGATTCGTTTTATTTTATATCTCAAATTCTACTTTTTTTCATTATTACCCCGTTCGAAATCTTTCATGTAATTTATAACTAAACCAGTCCCAGGTTTTGTGTAGTTTTACCGTTGCTATGGTGAAAAATAAACAGGCGATATCTGCGTAGACATGGCGGTATACGGATGTCATAGTGAAATAAAAACACTGGCGATATCTGCGGATACCAAGATCAAGTGGTGATAGTTTATCAGACCCTGTGTCTTGCTGTTAGTATCGAAATATCACCATACATGAAATGTTATCGTTTATGTTTTATTTTTCTAAATTATGGTGTCTTAGTTCAATGGACGGTCATCAACACTAGAAGTGTGGATCCGGTGCAGTGCGAGGCACTTCTCCTCAACACGTGCTGGTCAGGACAGTGGTGGGAGTGGCTGAAACATTCTGTGCTGACAGGAGTACATCCAAGGACCACGTGGGGTTCTGTCTTATGCATATACACTGCTTCTTTTTCAGGTTCACTTGATATTACGATCCTTCCACAGGTGGGTAGGTATCACCCATAGATTTGCTGTTATCTACACGTATTTGTTTTTTTT
>NW_027111321.1:51325-55117 GCF_000696795.3 Halyomorpha halys | reverse complement strand
AACCCCCGTACAAAATGAATTAGCCTGTGTAATACATGAAATAGATAATCAATTGTAGTAATTTTAAAAAAAAAAATGATTTAAAGATCGTTTATATAAGCCAATAACAAGCAATATACCCAATCTGAACTATCCACATTCGTTAGAATAAAACAGTAAAACAAAAACGTCACTTTATATTTAATAATATTAAAAACGAAAAATGAATACAAAACAGAAACTATACCTCCTATTGGGATAGGTGTCCAGCTCTCAGCAAAAGGTTTTGGGTTACATATATAAAAAACACTGTAAGGCCCAATTCTGAGGGTACAGAAAGAAATTCATTCAACTGATATCGGCTAATATCGCTTAGCTTCGGAATGTGTGGTATTCGGTTCTCTGATACGCGGGGCAATTTGTCAAAAAATGGAAACATTCCTCCAGGGCTGTTCCAGGCCCATCAAGCTGGACAAAGCTTCTGTGGGTCCAAAGTGTATTTGTGTGGACCGACATTCAGAGTTAATTCATATTTACCGAAAAGTCATAGTTGGTCAATTATTCTCAAGTGAGCTATAGGACAACTGATAATTATAGATAGTTTCGAGGAACAGCCGTTTTAATGAACACTCTACCGAACGATCTTTAACTCATCATTTTTGTAAAATTACTATAATTGATTACATTCTTTTATAAATTTTTAATAAATTTAAAATTAATTCATAGTCACACTACCTCTATTTACTTATTATAATTTTTTTTTTATTTACTTATTTTTTTTTTCTTTTCTTCTCTCTTCCCTTTTTCAAATTAACTTGTTTCTTTTTAATAGAAGACAATTGTTTGTTTTATTTAAGTGTACCAACATCATTAATTTTTGTTATTAATTTTACTTTCCTCCTTTATTAACAAGCATTATTCTTATATATTTTTTTTCTTTAATAAGAACATTTTATATAGTTAGGGGTGTTATTTGTATGGCTATACTCCCTCATAATCAACTATTAAAAAACATATATAATATAAGTTATAACAAACCATGTAACGTCCATCAGGCCGATCTGGTATAAAAATAAAATAATAAACTATAATTGATTATCTATTTCGCCTGAGAACCACTCCAAGCCTGAGATGGCTTTTCTAATATCCTGAAAGGTTACAGCTCTCACTTTCATCTTAGCCAACATATTGGCGTGAGCAGACGTGAGAGTGCTCTCTGGTAGTGCGGGAAGCGCTGGAACCACTCCAGGAGGAACTCTTGTTTATATTTAGTTCTTTACAGATTGGATTAATTAATTAATTATTATATCTATTTGGTTCATAGCTTTAAATAACATTATATAATAAAAATATATGGCAAAAAAAAACAACTTCAACACGATTCTCCCAACTATAACTGCTAATTTTAATTTATCTTTAGTTATCGTTTCACACACTTATCGTTTCTATTTGCCCACGCTCTGCGGAGAAGGGGGTGAGTTAAAGTATAAAATGGAATCACAAAACAGAATTT
This sequence comes from Halyomorpha halys, assembly GCF_000696795.3. Taxonomy (NCBI): domain Eukaryota; kingdom Metazoa; phylum Arthropoda; class Insecta; order Hemiptera; family Pentatomidae; genus Halyomorpha; species Halyomorpha halys. The sequence goes on along the minus strand of NW_027111321.1, from coordinate 53,625 downwards.
TTTTTTAAAATTATTTATTTAATGTAATTTACAACTGTACAAAATAATACAGTAAGTAAATATGTTGCATGTTTCATATACACTTGAAAATCTTGGGAAGGAACCACCCATTGGTGGTATTTCAAACATCAATTTAAATTAGAAGGTCCCGTGGCCATCTTCTTTTCAGACGCCTCGGAGGATTATCAGGGATTGTCAAGGATGAAAGATTAAGAATTAATGGGTTAGGATGGTTAAGGAGTTTGGAATGAAAAGATGCATGTTTGTTTTGGGTCAAATCTGCAACGAATGGGCAGTAAAAATGAAAAAAATAAATAAATAAACAAAATAGTAAATGGTAAATCGCTCCTTAGGCGCCACTTTATTTTTTCCTTCGAAATAACGAAAACCTCGAAACGATAATTCCAAAATGCCCACAATATAACTACAATATACCCCTTTCAAAATAATTATCGCTATGACAGCTGGCGAATACCTTTACATGTAGATAACAGCAAATAAAAATAATTCTTATCAATTAATAAAACAAACGTTTTAAAGTTGACTCAACTTTAACTTAAATGCCCTAGATTAACCTTATTAACCAAATATACATTATTATACAAAATATCAACATAAAATAAAGATTAGTTCGAATCCCACGAGGTCCTTGGATGTACTCCTGTCAGAACAGAAGGTTTCTGCCACTGCCACCACTGTCCTAACCAGCACGTGCTGAGGAGAAGTTGCCTCGCACTGCACTGTATCCACACTTCTAGTGTTGATGACCGTCCATTGAAGTAAGACACCATAATTTAGAAAAATAAAACATAAACGATAACATTCCATGTATGGTGATATTTCGATACTAACAGTAAGACACAGGGACTGATAAACTATCACCACTTGATCTTGGACTTGCCTCCGCAGATAACGCCTGTTTTATCTCACCATAAAAACCGTAACACTACACAAATCTGGAAATGGTTTAGTTATAATCTACATCAAATGTTTTGAACCGGGTAATAATGAAAAAAAATTAGAATTTGAGATACAAAATAAAACGAATCTTTTTCTTTAGTTGAAACCAATATTTCGCCCTTCTAACGTCATTAAATCTAAACGGTGGAAGTATAGGTAAAAAATATTAAACACTCAGCATTCTAACGATTGTATTAACGTAGGAATTAGATAAACATAAAATGATCTATAAGCGATTATATAAACAACGAATACCGGGAGAAAAACCAAATCCACCACATAAATTAAGATAAAAATTCTAGTTGTTGATCTAGGACGTAAAACCCTGAGGTCATCAACGCCCATCCTTCGCGCTTTATAATTCTATTTCACTTTATTTTCCTCTTTAAATATTCACGAAAAAATTTAAACAATTACTTCTTTTAGAATTATTTAATACGTATAACAAACTTTCTGGTTTAAATCTTATTGAAAAGGCCATTCCTTTTTAAGAAAACCAAAACCTTTTCCACGTTCTTCTGGTCATCATTCAGAGCATCCGATACACTCGGTCCTACTCCCAATCTACTCAAGTTCGCGGAATAGAAATGATATTCCTCAAATATATGACTGATCGTAAGTACACTGTTACAGTATTGACATTTTGGCGGTGGCTGCTTACTGATAAGATATGTATAAGTTAAATTCGTATGTCCTATTCTCAATCAGGCTAAAGCTACCTCCTCCCTGAGATTAGAACGGTTTGATGTGGTCCATGGTTTATTATTTTTTTTCTTATATAAAAATTCTAGTTTTAATTTCTTTGAAAAATAGTATTTAAAGGTTTCAGGCGACCCAGAACGAATAAATTTGCTTTTTCATTATCGAGTGTCCTGGTCTTGGTTTACTGTAATCCTCATTATATTTTTTTTATTTTTAGTTTATACAAGATCATTTAATAAATTCAGTGTTATTTTTTCTTATTCTTCAGAAAGAGACAAATCGATTGGTACATAGTAATCGATTGGCAGATAGTAATCGATTGGTACATAGTAATCGATTGGCACATAGTAACCTTGAAGAAAATGTAGACTTTATCAGCAAAAATGCTTAATTTTTCATATAATTTTTTTTTCTAGAAAATTGGTGTAGCCTACAAAATTCCTTGGAAAATCCTGAAACTTTGGCAGTGTTGTTACCTGAACTGAGAGCCTCAGCGAAAGTCTTTCCTCTTGCCAAGGAGAATATGCGCTGGGAAAATTATTTTTGGATTAGAATTATTTTTTAAATAAATATGTTTGAAGTCTATATTTTAAAAATAAATCTCATGTATTATAAAGAACGAAAATATAATGAATATA
>NW_027111321.1:48183-49740 GCF_000696795.3 Halyomorpha halys | reverse complement strand
GTCGGTTTTTTTGCACAAAGAAAAATATATATTGGAATATTAATATTATAATATGATAATTATTATAATAGGGCCGCCTGTAGCTCAGTTTGCTAGGTCCAATCTTTCCAATTTGAGATTGCTTGTTGTTTTGTTTGATATATATATGGTTCATATGAACCAAGTTTTGATTTGAAGTTGTTTCTATTTTTTTGTCATATATTTTTATTATATTATGTTATTTACGGCTATGAACTAAATAGATATAATAAGCAATTAATTAATCTAATCTGTAAATAACTAAAGATTTTAATTTATATAAAACATTCTATTGTATTTCATTTATCTATCTACATCCCTAGATGTAGCATTGATGATCTGCTAACTATTATATTAACGGCAATAAATATTATGATACATTTTTATTGAAGGTAAGTGAACATATAATGCTTGAGGTACACAGTGCAACATTGAATCATTCATTATAATAATAATAATTATTTATTTATTTGTGTATGGGGCAATCCCTAAAAATAGAATAAGCCTATGAAATACATTAAGTAGATAATCAATTACAGTAATTTTACAAAAATGATGAGTTAAGAATCGTTTATATAAACCAATAACAAACAATATACCCAAGCTAGGATATCCACATTCGTTAGAATAAAACAGTAAAACAAAAACGTCCTTTCATATTTAATAATATAAAAAACCGAAAATGAATACAAAACAAAAACTATACCTCCTATTGGGACGATAGGTGTCCAGCTCTAAGCAAAACGTTTTGCGTTACATATATAAAAAACAGTTTAAGGCCCAATTCTGACGGTACAGAAAGAAATTCATACAACTGATTTCGGCAAATATCGCTTAGCTTCAGAATGTGTCGTATTCAGTTCTCTGATACGCGGGGCAATTTGTCAAACACTGGAAACAATCCTCGAGGGCCGTTCCAGGCCCATCAAGCTGGACAAAGCTTCTGTGGGTCCAAAGTGTATTTGTGTGGACCGACATTCAGAGTAAATTCATATTTACCGAAAAGTCATAATTGGTCAATTATTCTCAAGTGAGCTATAGGACAACTGATAATTATAGCTAGCTTCGAGGAACAGCTGTTTTAATGAACACCCTACCGAACGATCTTTAACTCATCATTTTTGTAAAATTACTATAATTGATTACATTCTTTTATATATATATATATATAATAGGCCGATCTGGTATAATAATAAAATAATAAACTATAATTGATTATCTATTTCGCCTGAGAACCGCTCCAAGCCTGAGATGGCTTTTCTAATATCCTGAGAGGTTACTGCTCTCACTTTCATTTTAGCCAACATATTGGCGTGAGCAGCCGCGAGAGTGGCCTCTGGTAGTGCGGGTAGCGCTGGAACCGCTCCAGGAGGAACTATATATATATATTACCTTGTAGAATAAGTTTGCAATTATATTTATTATTTATTCAATCATTGTTCAAATTGAAGAAAATAAACTCTTAGGACGAAGAAGGAGTCCGAAACGTCGGTTTTTTTTATATAAAGAAAATTATATATTGAAATGATGTAACTATCA
>NW_027111321.1:41805-42362 GCF_000696795.3 Halyomorpha halys | reverse complement strand
ATATAAATATGCTTACTAATTATGTTGTACAAATTTTTTGAAACTTTTTTTGAAAAGGTTTTTTTCATTATAGGGCTTGATAAACGTCACCTAATATATTGGGTTGTAAAATAAGTTCGTAGCATTTTTTACTGGTGATTTCAATAAAAACATCAGATTCTTGTAAAATTTTTAATCAATTATATAAGACACATTTTGATATATTGAATATTGTCATCTTTCAGATAATTTTTTCAATTCTGTCCTCCCAGAACTTCTCAGATTTTTGCGCAATGAACTTCTCTATGTGCGTTTTGCAGTCCTCGAACGAGGTAAAGTGTTCCCCGTTAAGAGAGTTTTGAAGGACCCGAAATAAGTGAAGATCTGTTGAGTAAGGTCTAGTGAATAGTGATAGGGAATCATATCCTAGCCAAACTCCAATAATTTGTCCCGTGTCTGCAAAGACGTCTGAGGACTGTCTGCGACCAATGCCTGAATTTGGTCATCAACAGTTGAAGGACGACCCGAGCTCTTTGCGTCTTCCAAGTCAAAATTTCCAAGCAAACCACTTACGGACG